>NC_079191.1:211366486-211538808 GCF_029499605.1 Hyla sarda
AGACATGAATAAGGGGGCGTGGCGTGACGTCACGTCACGTCTCCAGTTCTGGAAACAAAGAAGTTTCCAAGACTGGAGACGCAGCTCCATATAGAATGCGGGTGCTGCATGGAGATCGCTGGGGATCCCAGTGGTGAGCCGCCGGCGATCAGACATCTTATCCCCTATCCTTTGGCCTATAAGATGTATTTGGGGATAAGATGTATTTGGACGGAATACCCATTTAACTATGTTAAACCAAACTGTCAGTTGGATCACTTTACCCCAAAATGTGACACCACAATACTGATGCAATTTTAGGCACACAATTTTAGGCACACGAGATTGCACACACGCTATACTTTCTTTCCTACAAAGCTACACCCACTTTCTGCTAAGCATTGCCCCCAAGAGATCCTACCAAGTCTACACATATTTCTACTTTAATCACAATGAACTTCAACAATAAGGCTGGGTTCACACTAAGTACATTGCAGTCCCTATAGATCGCAACGTATTTTGAATGGACTCTGCCGCAAGAATGTGATAATTCTTTTAGCGACAGAATTTAAGCTGCAAAAACTCTGCCGCTGAAAATCCGTAGGGTGGACTGTGCAGCAGAGTCCTATTGACAGCAATGGGGATTCTGCTGCACCAGAATTTCTCAGTCTGAACACCGCCTAAGAGATTTCTCAACAAACCCACACAAGAAGTGAATTATGGTAATAAATATTAAAGCACTTACTGCCTACTAAACTTGCAAGAGAAGAATCAAGGTCACCGCCAAGAGCCTTGCCAGCACCACTGGCATTATTTGCTGATGTGAGTGAAGATCCTGGCTGAGATGAGGGGGTCATTGTTGGTATAAGAAGATCGCCTAAGCCATCAAATACTGGTGCGGAAAAAACAGAAAAAGTTAGCATCTGAAAACCCACATAAAATGTTTAGCATTGGATGATGTAGCTCAGATAAATAATTTATAATGACTATAAAAAGTTTTCACAGTAGTGAAATATTTGACAAACAATAGACTTACCATTATTCCCACCCACATTACCAAAATATGGCAATGTGTAAACTTAATATATTTTGACCATTTTTAGGTGCCACAGGATAGGGGATAAGTGTCTGACCACGGCGGACCCCCACGATCTCCTGTACGGGGAAGCGGCTAACTATGCGTCCTTGGCATGTTCTGGCCCCACATTCCTGGAAGGAAGCAAGTGAAAGGGGCGCTCAGCCAATCACTGTCCGCAGTGATGTCCAGCCTCAGTTGGTGATTGGCTGAGCCGGACATACCTTGCGTCCGTCCAGGAAGGTGGGGAGCAGAACGGAGCATGCTACAGACTTGTAAGTAACCAGAATCCCATACAGGAGATCGCGGGAGATCTCAGCGGTCGGACCCCCAGTGATCACACACTTCTTCCCTATCTTGTGACTAAAAAGTTCAGTTCCCTGGATTAACCCTTTAGATAGGTACCTTGAAAACCAGAGGCAACAGTAATATCCTGTTGCCTCTCCCTTTAATTGACTTCTGTTGGAAAAACAAGATCATTGTTTCTAAATCTTGTTTTAACAGCACAAGGGTGAGCGAAATTACAGTAACCTCAGTCAAAACGGAATCTTACTCATTGGCTGTCAATTTGTTTAATCCGACTAATTTAGTTCCGCTTTTAAGGTATGTTTACTTACACTATACATGGTGCGGATTTTCTGCTGGTAAGTCAATGATAAAATCTGCAGTATGTATAGTACATGTAAACATACCCTTATGTTCACACATTCTATAAATGCTGCAGATTTTCTGTTGCAGACATTATCACTGACTTACTAGCCAAAAATCCAAACCATGAAATCCGCTGCAAATATAGTATGCGTGAACATACCCTTAAAGGGCTCGGGTTACCTGGAAAACCCAAGGCGACAGTCTGAGGTCTCCTAGAAATTTATCATATCTTCTTGACACAAGAGCCCTTTGGACAAAACCAACAGATTTCATTTTGGCCGTATTTTACATACTGTATTTTCGCTCTCCTCTGAGCAGACCCTTTCATCAGGATGTAAAAATGTGATGTAAAAAGCTGGCCTAATTTCCAAACGTGTGGTTTAGGGTAACTTTACATGCCATGACTGTTTAAACCTTCACAACGAATGGTGGTTTAAAAGCTGCTGGCAGGGATCTGCTGGATATTTCTAAAAGCAAAGCTATAGTTAATAGCAGCATTTATAGACTATGGATT
The DNA here is from genome assembly GCF_029499605.1 of Hyla sarda. NCBI lineage: Eukaryota > Metazoa > Chordata > Amphibia > Anura > Hylidae > Hyla > Hyla sarda. The sequence continues at coordinate 211,368,706 of NC_079191.1, forward strand.
AAAAGTAGTTTTGTCATTCATAGTCCATGTTTTCTTGCATTCACACTGGGCTACAGTAATTGTAGTAATTGCTTAGAAACAATTGGAACATGGTAATCACTGGACAGTACAAACAAAAACTAATGGCAGCAATATTGCACCTTGGTATAGGAATAAAAAAGTCACAACATATGCCTAAGGTAACCCACTTCTATGCAGAAATTATTTATAATTAGATTACATTGTTGGCATACCAAAAAGTAAACAAAAAGTGTCAATTTTTTCCTCTTAAAGACGTACATACAGAAAACAAAGTGGAAAAATACACATTAAAAAACAGGAGATCCATAAATAAACACATAAAAAACAACATATGGTTGCCCTGCATGATCAAAGGCCAGAGCAAAGTACCGTAAGGGCATGTTCACATGGCCAAAAACAGCACTGAAAAATCCACATCAAAATCAGTGCAGATCTGCCGTGAAGATTTTTGGGCTGATTTTCGCAGCACGGTTATTATTTCAAATGCATCTGTCACCTGCTTCAAACATGCCAAAGAAATCACATTATGAGACAGCATAAAGATGATACCTTTATTTTGTCTGTGTAGAAAAATACAGAAAATTAAGTATATTCAGCCCGGCTCAGCAGTAGAAGTGGTAGGGCCAAGCCCTAAAAAGCAGTGGGCTGGCATGCCTCTCCTCTCCACCTCCCTGCCCTGTCCCATCTGCTACTACAGTCAGGGCGCACACAGCTTTATAAGGCTTAGCCCCACCCCTCTCTCATTTTATTAGCAGATCTTACCAATCTTTATATCTAATAAAGTAACTACAATTTAAGATGTAATTCTAAAGTTATAATAAAATTTGACCTTAACCACTCAACATTTTTAGGTCAATAAAATTCAGAAAAATTATATTGAAATACTTATTAAAAAGGGGTTGCCAGGGCCATGCCAACTGAGGTAACAGAAGGAGGGTCCTCTGGATGGACTACCTGCTTAAAATATGCTTTATACTGGGATTGATGATAGAATATATATATATATATATATATATATATATATATATATATATATATTCTATCTACGTAAATCATTTGATACTTGCTGCGTACTTATTACTAGAGGAGTACTACTGGTGCCAAGTAACAGATTTTAGAAGAAAACTCACCAAAGCAACAGTGCAGCACAGCCCCAGCATGGAAAGGGTCAAAGTGAAAGGAAAAAAAATGAAAGTAGTACAAAATGATAGCACGATGACAGCCCAAGCAGTTTTAGTAAGCACAGAAAAGCTCTGGATTTCATTAACTTGTGCCATGTGTAATGTACATATATTGTATGATCATAAACCTCAAGTACATCATTGACCAAGCATGCGATCAGATGCAGCACAAACCCTAAAGTTAAGTGCAATAAAATAAAAATGTGTAACAAACTCCATAGTTTGTTTAACAGCCTATTGCAATGAGATGTTCTGTGACCTAAGACACCTTGTATTAATCTACCTATTGGAACAGTTGGATTGACCAAATCCCAAATACTAGGGGGGATGTGAATATATCCCCTCTAGCTGTTGTAGGTGGTTCATGACACCTTTCGCTGCTGCCGTTAATATTCATAAAAAAAATAACATAAAAAAAACTCTACACATTACAATTAAGTATTGTATTACAAGTGGAACAATGATTCTTCTCTGGTTAAAAAAATGGTCTAGTTTGTGATTAAGTAATCAGAGATCCTGCTTGTCAATATTTTTTATATAATTTATTTTTACAGCTAAAGAAGCACAAGACAACATATACATTACATATATTGGGGGAGAATTCAAGTGGTAGTAAGGCCCTATTTACATCATATTTTGGCAATATATTTAAGGTATACTTTAGGACCTTGGTAACTAGAAATGCATATTTATATATATATATATATATATATATATATATATATATATATATATATATATATATATATACACACACACACACACACACACACACACACACACACTGCTGCACACTTGCAGCAGGCCCACTGACTAATAGACTGAAAGCAGTCACAAGTAGACTACGTTCGATCCATTTCCCACATGTATATATTTTGTATATGGGCCTCAGAAATGCAGTAAATCAGTCTTGCAAGCCACAGTTTGCTAGAAATGGCTTGATATTAGTGATGTCTCCCTATTTGAGCTTATAGTATAGAATATTTCTTATTCCCCATAATGATGAAACAATCCTGTGTAAAAGTAAAAACAGACAGATAAGACAAATCACCCTAATGTTTTGGAATTTGGTTAAAAGAGAAGCATTTAAAGCAACAATAGTTTATTTAATAACACTTTATTCTTTACTATATGTTCAGCTTTACCTGAAGCATCAAAAGTGCCGCCAGATGTTGCAGAGGCTGCAGCCGGAGCAGGCGCAGTAATTGGCTGACTGGCTCCAAAGGCGGCATCGAAGCCCGGCTGCATGATTGTATTTGGTGCTGGGGCAATTGGCGCAGGAGATGGTGAAATAAATGACCCTCCAAATCCTTTAAAGAAATAACATAAAAGGGCAACTGTAAACTTCTACACAATGATATACAGTACAGTCATTTTGTTTAGTGTTCTAAAGTCTGTTGTAGGCAGTCAAACAAATCATTATCTAAAATATATGTTTCAGACACAGCACCCCCACCTGTCCATGGAATGTGTATGTAGGTCAACATCAAGTCAAGTTACAAGGACAACAGGTTGTAAAACCTGGTTCGGACAGATGAAGGCTGCATCATGAGAGACCTAATGAGAAAACCATAACATCACATTGTCTAATTTTTAAAGAATTTATTTGCAAATTATGGTGGAAAATAGGTATTTGGTCACCTACAAACAAGCAAGATTTCTGTCTCTCACAGACCTGTAACAACTTATTTAAGAGTCTCCTCTGTCCTCCACTCTTTACCTGTATTAATGGCACCTGTTTGAACTTGTTATCAGTATAAAAAAAAGACACCTGTTCACAAACTCAAACAGTCACACTCCAAACTCCACTATGGCCAAGACCAAAGAGCTGTCGAAGGACACCAGAAACAAAATGGTAGACCTGCACCAGGCTGGGAAGACTGAATCTGCAATAGGCAAGCAGCTTGGTGTGAAGAAATCAACTGTGGGAGCAATTATTAGAAAATGGAAGACATACAAGACCACTGATAATCTCCCGCAATCTGGGGCTCCACGCAGGATCTCACCCCGTGGTGTCAAAATGATCACAAGAAAAGTGAGCAAAAATCCAAGAACCACACGGGGGGACCTAGTAAATGATCTGCAGAGCTGGGACCAAAGTAACAAAGGCTACCATCAGTAACACACTACTCCACCAGGGACTCCAATCGTGCCAGATGTGTCCCCCCTCGGCTTAAGCCAGCACATGTCCGGGCCCGTCTGAAGTTTGCTAGAGAGCATTTGGATGAACCAGAAGAGTATTGGGAGAATGTCATATGGTCAGATGGAACCGAAGTAGAACTTGTTGGTAAAAACTTCAACTCGTCATGTTAGGAGGAGAAAGAATGCTGAGTTGCATCCAAAGAAACCATACCTATGGCGTGGCATGGGGGGTGGCAACCTCATGCTTTGGGGCTGTTTTTCTGCTAAGGGACCAGGACGTGTAAAGGTTAAGAATGAATGGGGCCATGCATCATGAGATTTTGAGTGAAAACCTCCTTCCATCAGCAAGGGCATTGAAGATGAAACTTGGCGGGGTCTTTCAGTACGACAATGATCCCAATCACACCACCCAGGCAGCAAAGGAGTGGCTTTGTAAGAAGCATTTCAAGGTCCTGGAGTGGCCTAGCCAGTGTCCAGATCTCAACCCCATAGAAAACCTTTGGAGGGAGTTGAAAGTCCGTGTTGCCCAACGACAGCCCCAAAACATCACTGCTCTAGAGGAGATCTGCATGGATCTCCAAGCAACAGTGTGTGAAAACCTTGTGAAGATTTACAAAAAACATTTGACCTCTATCATTGCTAACAAAAGGTATATAACAAAGTATTGAGATGAACTTTAGTTATTGACCAAGTACTTATTTTCCACCATAATTTGCAAAAATAAATTATTTCAAAAAATCAGACAATGTGATTTTATGGATTATTTTTCTCATTATGTCTCTCATAGTTGAGGTATACATATGATGAAAATTACAGGCCTCTCTCATCTTTTTAAGAGGGAGAATCTGCACAATTGGTGGCTGAATGAATACTTTTTTGCCCCACTTTATATGTGTGTATGTTGCCCCTTGGGGTTTAAATTTTTTTTGACAGTTCGTAAAGAACAACAAAGAGCACTAAGTAAGTCCAGTTGCCAGGTTTTATATTGATCCGGAGCTTTTGTCAGCCACAATGACCGGTGCTACTAAATAGATTTAACACTGCTGAAGGTGCTAAGCTTCGTAGAGACAACATATACATTTAGAGAGAACAAAAGTAGCTTGCACTGCTCGTCGCTCGTGTTCCTTTTCTTCTAAACGTTAGTGTAACAGGGAGAATGTCAGGATGTTGCAGGGGGGACTCTTAGCCCTCCTGCAAATCCTGACATTCTCCCTGTTATAATAACATCTTGACGAAAAGGAACACGAGCAACGGTGAGTGCAAGCTACTTTTGTTCTCTCTAAATGTAATGTTAAAATTTTTTGGTTTTGACACTCATGCAAAAGTGGCTGCTGCAAAGTACAGTAGTAGTAAAAACCGAATGGATATTAGTAAATTCACTTTAGTGATAAAACAACAAATTAAAAAAGTAGTGTGTAAGATTAGAAAAATGTGTCCCTCAAACACCAACTGTTGTGTTTGCTCAGCACCATTCACTTCACTGGAACTGAGCTGCAATGACAGACATGACCCATGGACAGATGTAGTGCTCATACTGGAACAAAGCAGCCATGACCCAGTCAATAATAACTAAGTACAGAAAGCAGATTTTCGAAAACATTATTAGCAAATGATAGTTACCGGCTAGTAGATCTGCTGAAGCGGAAGAACTTGTAGGTGCCAAAGCTGCCGGCTGTGGTTCGGTTACACTTCCAAAAGCATCTGTCATGTCACCATTGATGGTGGATAAAAAGAACATACAAGGTCACCACATAAAACTATAACTGTCTCGCTATGAATAGAATGACTGGTAAAGAACATGTGAAAGTTCATGCACATATAACTACTACTTCATAACTTCAAGGGAAATCTACTCGACTTCGTCCTAAAGAAAGATCATGACCATTCTTATAGTATACAAATATAAACAAACGTAGTCCAGCTCCCTGTTTTTTTTTTGTTTTTTTTTTCTCTATACTTGTTCTTCTATTGTCTCCAGCTTGGATCTAGCCATGCCCTAGTCATTTATATAATAAAAAAAAAAATAATAAAAAAAAAAAACACAAACAACAACAATTATAGATCTAGTGAGTGCGAAAGAATAAAAATATGTTTTACTTTATTTCTTTCAGGCTTTAAAATGCAACTAAAAAGGCATCCAACATTTCACACATTATTACAAGTAACAGAAATCGGCGTGTTTTGACTGTACTTTAGATTAACAGCTTTTGACCATGACTAAGCTTATGTTCAGGAGATTAGGTCTTCCATACATATGTTTTCATAAAAAGGATCAACAACGCCTATTGTAAAAGTTATGGTCGGCCTATAGCTTAGCGTAAAGAATACACAGTGGGGCTGCTGGAATAACCACAATCGTGAGAAACCCTTTTAAGTGCAGTAAAAATTATATTTTTCATCACTCATTGTTGTATACCCACCTCCAAACAAGTCAATCACAGGTTCAATCTTGGCAGGAGATGCCGCGGGCGCAGGTGCTGGAGCAGTAAATGTATCCACTGTAGTAATCACAAAATAAATAAATCTTACCATATTACGCAAAATTGGAATCAGCTTTAAGCCTTTTCTAAAAATCCATTGGTAATGGTTTGAACCAAAACAATCAGAAATAGTGTTATATAAAAGTCCATTAGGTATATATATAGGAAAAAATTAAATTATTAAGAAGCCTGACATTACATCCCTGAGATATTGCAGCTCTTGATAGATCCTTTTCCCATGACAATTCTATCCCACGACAATCACCAAGGTACTGTTAGTCATACATGAAGAGTCAATAGGTGGATACATGATATTAAAACTGCAGCATAAGAGCCCATTCATACTACAAAATGTCTGTTCAAACAGAGATCCATTGTGCAATGCAGTCCAACCGAAATTCAACCAAAAGAATGAACATTTCTGCTGCAAAAAAATTCAGACACTGTGCTTGGTCAGGGGTGTGGAAATTTAAAAAAAAACTACTTGTCCAAGGGACTAAAGCGGAACACAATCCACTTGTCCCTCAAGAAAATCCACTTGTCCTGGTAGATGAAATAATTTCAACCAAAATAGTCTGATCCACCCCACTAGACCACCAGGGATGGTTATAAGATTCCTTTAGACACTGCTGTCATCTTAGACAGCGCTGATCTAATGGTTTAATAGCGGCCATGGTGATCGCAGCATGCCAGGCTATTAGTGGCGGGAGAGCTGTAGCTAGCTCCTTGTACACCCGAGGCAAGCCCCCCCCCCCCCCCCATCTGACCCCCATAACTCCAATTTTTCCATATACAGGGATGTATGAGGGTAATCTTATGTGCCTTGATCTGTAGTTTTTATCGGAACCATTTATTATCAGAACTTTTATTAGGAAGGGGGCTTATTCACATATATACGCACTTAAAATATTTTAATCACTATTTTTCAGTCTTCATAGGGACTTATATATGGAGTCTTTTGATTGGAAACCACCGGATGCCGCTGTGTTACTGGGGGGGGGGGGGGGGTTAGGGGGTTTTCTGCTTCTCCAGTTTATGTGATGCATTTTATTTACTCTAATTTATGTGTCAGAAAATGCTGGAAGTTGCATTTAGTTACTAGATAACTACAACACCCAGCATGCCCTGATATAGCCTATGGTTGTTTGGGTGTTGCAGCATGTTGCACTGTATAGTAGTACAGTTAAGGTTCTTGTGTAACATGCTGGGAGTTGTAGTTTTGGTTTGTGTCAGCTGCAGAGCCATAGGCTGTGTCAAGGAATACTGGGAATTACAGTTAGTAACTACAACACCCAGCATGCCCTGATACAGCCTATGGCTCTGCAGCTGACCCAAACCAAAACTACAACTGGAAGTTGTAGTTTTGGTTCGGGCATGTTTGCGTGCACCTGTGGGGCTCTTGGTCGGTGGGTGAGTATGAAGGGGTTGGGATTCTGGTGGTGCAATTTAGTGCGGGTGGCCAGAAGTCACTAAAAATAAATAAATAAATTAGCACAACTGGCAGCAGCACTTGTCAGTCCGCCCCTGTACAAAACATACATGCATACACATATACATACACCGGCCACTGCTCCCTATATTATACATTACATACATACATACATACATACATACATCATATATACAGACACATCATCATACATACACCCGCCGCTGCCCCTCCCACATCATACATTACATACACACATACACAGACATCATTCACACAAACCATACATATACATCATACATACACCCGCCGCTGCACCCCATCATACATTACATACACACAAAGACATTATACACACATCACACAAACTCAAACCATACATATACACCATACATATGCGCACACATACATACACCCGCCGTAAATACACCCCCCCTAATTATACATTACATACATATACAACCACCCTTCCCACCGCCTGCATGCTCTGCCTCCTCACCTGAGCTTCACCCCCCCCCCCCCCCCGCTCTACAATACACAAGAAGCAGGGGGAGAGCGAGGACGAACACAGCTCGGTACACAGCTCCTCCCCTCCCCCACACACCGCTCCATCCCCCTCCCCCTGCTCTGTCTCCACAGGACCTAATCTACCACAGAGAGGCTGCAAGTTTGCACGGGGAAAACACAGAGCAGGGGGGAGAGGAGAAGACTCACTGCACGGGGCTGGGGAGGATTTCTGTGTGTGAAGGAGGACAGACTGGGGCACGGGGTGGGTTCTCTGAGTAGCGGCCCCCGGCTACTGAAATCAGCTGGGGGCCGCCGCCCCTCCATATACCCTGAGCGCCAGTGTGAGGTGCAGACTTGCATTGGCTCCTGCGCCTCACACGGTCATAAAAAAAAAAAAAAAAAGGGGGGAAGTCTGTCTGTCCCTGCTAGCCCGATACAGGGCTAAATCTATGAACAATTCACCTGCCCGGCGCCCAGAACTAGGATTTGGATAGGATTTCCACATCCCTGTTGTTACATCAGAATCCCATTGAAAGCAATGGGAGGCTGCTGCACCAGAATTTCCGAGCAGAATGTCCACGCAGAATTACACTGAAATTTCAGAACATGTTGTCTTAGTTTAAAAAAATAAATTCGAGGAACCTATCTAGGATAAGAGAAAAGGATAAGCATTTTTCCCAGAAGCAGCACCACATCTGTCCATGTGCCATGTCTGTTTGTACAGTCTAGTCCCAATTGCTTGAATAAAGATGAACTGCAACACCAAACACGGCCAATGGACAACCAGGTACAGTTTCTAGAAACGGGAAATAAAAAAATAAAACATTCAAACTATTTTTTATATCCACCTATAAGTGGCTGCTTTGGAAATGCTCTAAGGCTATGTTCACAACTTGTATGGCCAAGGTGCCTGACAAATACATCTGTTAAATGTATATCGCAATATTCCCATGTATCAATGGTGTTAACATATGACAAAAATACAAGAATGTGTGGGTTGTTTCTTTAATAGAAGTAAAGTGTCATATGTAATAAATGAAAAAGATTAAAGAAAAAAAAACTGAAAAAAGGAATAAAAGGAACAAAGTTAGTGTGAACGGAGCCTGCCAAATACTCCTGCAACCCCTCCTCTCAATTGATATTTTCTTTAGTTCAGATTTTGAATCCAAATTTGGTCATTTTGTCTTTTTCATCTGTGTTGTAAAGATAATGAACCCAAACAATAGCAGAAAGGAAGAGGATGGAGCTTCAGAGAAATCATGTTGTAATTTACCAATGTTTCCTAATACCACTTTTGCTTTTTTGTTTTTTATTTCGGATCAATTAGGTTATGTTCACATGCCAGAATTTCTGCATGGAATTCTGCATGAAAATTCTGCATGACTTTATAGCTAATACACTTCAATCGGCATTCAGCTGTCCCATTCACACAGCAGAATTTCTGCTGCAGAATTTTCACTGCAGGGATTCCATTGAAGTGAATGGGCAATTAAAGGGGTATTCCGGGCAAAAAAAAAATGTTCCCCTATTCAAAGGATAGGGGAAAAGATGTCTGATCGCGGGGGGGGGGGCCTGCTGCTGAAACCCCCCGCGATCTCCCTGCAGCAGATTTCGGAGGTTTCCGAAACTGGAGATTCAGCACCAGCATAGAATGCGGGTGCTGCAGGGAGATCGCGGGGGGTCTCAGCAGCAGGCCCCCCGCGATCAGGCATCTTATCCCCTATCCTTTGGATAGGGGATAAAATGTTTTTGCCCGGAATACCCCTTTCATTTCTGCGGACTTTACTGCAGAATTTCATGTGGAAATTCTGCCTGTGAACATAGCCTTAAAGTGTAGCTCCAGTAATGGTGTGAGCTGTCTCTGTCTCTCACCAGAAGTCCAAACCTGGAGATGAAGCCCAGAGGCCAGGTGGTCAGTTTGCCCTTGCAACCTGAACTAATCCAGGAGACTATACTGTGACATCCCCCTTTTTCTTATTATCTTAATCACTGCTAAACTGGAGTAATAGATAATTGGAAAAATATATAACAGGTATACAACTGCAGGGGCATTAGACAATATGGCAGATATAGTAAGTCATCTACTCTGTTGTGCTTATACTTTGAGGGGTGGTATAGCCTTTGCCTATAGAATAATGTAGACAGTGTTATTAATGCTATCTTCATGTCCCTATGTAGGCATTAATGCTACCGATCTCTTATTCGTTCACACAACACTAAGTAACGAAAGCCTTACCTTTCTGATACAGAAGCTATCTGGGGATACTTACCTACCCTGGTCTCAATAAGCTTCCATTGCAGCACCTTCTGGTACCCGCTCACCACAGAGTATCTTCTTAGAAGAGGAGTCATTATAGCAGGCCCTGCCCACTCAGCCAATCATGGGCCACCATATCAGACAGTGACCAGCTGAGCGGGAAAGTCCTGCTAAGACCACTCATTTCATAAGCATGAACAAATGGTGACAGATGGGGACCAGGAGGTGCTATAATAAAAGGTGTGTGTGTTTTTTTTTTTTATTGTGAATAATCCCTTTAACAGTTTAGAAATCAGATTTTACCATACAGCAAGGATTGCTTATCAACACATCAGGCTATGGTCGCACACAGTATTTCGGTATTTTCAGCCTAAAAAAAAGAAAGGATCTTGCACTTGATATTAAGGCTATAAAATCTTGGTGAATAGAACATTTTTTACAGCACGAAAAAAAAAAAAAAAGACCAAAATACTGTGTGTAAACATAGCTAAACATAGCTTATAGGGAAAACTTGAGTTTTCCTTTAAAAAGTACCTGTCACCAAAAAACTGCTCTAAACTAACTACACCCCTCCAGCCCTTAAAAAAATTTCAGAAATAGAAAAAGCTCTGTATCATACCTTTATTTTTGCTCACATGCAATTTCCCAGTAGGAGAAAGTGGGCATTTCCCAGCAGGCATGATATCACTGAAGCCTGCTGGGAGACCACTTCCGCCCTCACATGGTTGAAGTGCTGTGATGAATAGAATACCTCAGGCTCTGTGCATGTTTCAGTCTGTGTTGCTATCAGTGAGGCTCTCCTGCAGCCTTGAGTCTGTGAAGCTTTCTGTGAGAATCTGTGGAGCTTTCACTTACTGTGCAGCTGTCAATCAAGCTTAGTGCAGCAAGATGCACTTCCTGAGTTTGGACTCCTGCCAAGTCGGGAGGAGACCAAACTCACTGTATTAATTGTGGCAGGGAACAGAACAGAGCCACCTAGTGGCCGTTTGCTATATTACATTTTAAATATTTATGTTGATAATTTTAAAAGCAAGTGAATGGGAAAGTGTCTGCTAATTACACAAGGAACACTATATTAAAAAAAACTTTTATTTGGTGACAGGTATTTTTTGAGAGTAGCCAGCACATAAAAAAAGCGCAGTCTACATTACCTTATAAACTGTTATCTTGGGCACAGCCTATTTCCTTAGGAGTTTAGCATGCATCCTCCACTAACAGAGAAATAACTCAATATGCAATGATTTCTATGAAGTCCACTGAGCAATAACTCCGTATCACACTATTGAGCTACAAGTCCTGAAAGTACAGGCACATGCAGCCACAAATCAGATGGGCTAAAATGACACCGCAGGCCACTCTTATACTATCCTACTTATAATATGTAGGATAAACAGCAGAACAGGCAGTGACATGGACAGTTGGTCAGCCACTTTAAGTTTAAATAATATAAAATGGGTTTATAAAACCCTAACAGCACAGACATAGCCAACTGTTGCTCATCAGGCCTACATATCATTCAAGTGCTTTACACAAAAAAGCACTCACCAGATAAGAGGTCTCCAGTGATGGAAGTCTCAGGCACAGGAGAAGGCCCATGCGGTGGAGATGAGAAAGCATCTTCTCAAAGCAAAGAAAACAAGAGCCAGGTCAGTTTAAGCAATGAGAAAATGAAGTGCAGCAACAATTTATGGAGCCAAAAATGTGAATGAAAAAGATGTCATGCTTTACCTGTACCGAACAGGTCTATGCTAGGTGTAACTTCAGGCTTAGGTGCAGCAGCCACCTCCGAAACAGACTCAAATAAATCTAAGACCAAATACAAGCAATGTTATTCTTTCAATGGTGCTTAGAAGAGCAGATTGTGATTGAGCAATCTGTTTCGAATAAGAGACAGGCATGCAAAGAACACTTGCATGTTAACCAAAGAACAAGCAGATTTCATTTGTATACCAGCACATACAGATGAATCCAGGCATCCTGAACCTCAAGTTTCATCTTATCACAGTAGTATAGCAGAAAATCCACACAACCAAGGATTTCATGGGCCAGGTTATCTACTGAAGATGTCAAAACTGGAATTGGAATATCAATTAAAGTCACATATTTCCCTAAATTAAATCTCCACCTTTCATTATCATGTAATTTGAAGGCTGTGTTCACACAGGGTATTTTGGTTAATATGCGAAGCTCATTTTCATGTATTTTTAACAAAACCAGGAGTGGGTCCAAAACACAGAGGTTCAACTCTTTTCATAATAGTGTCCACCCTGGTTATGGTATAAATGCTGACCAAAATGAGCTGCAAATACTGCCCAAAATACTGTGTGCGAAATCAGCTTTAGGGTCCTTTTAGATGGGCAGGCCGCAGGCAACACTGGTGCAGATCTAGTAGATCAGTGTTCGTTGAGAAATGCCTTTACACTGTTGAATTGTTGTCAGGGATTTCGGGATTTTCTATGTAGCCCTTTACTTACATCATTGCCTCCCGCACATCCAGTTTGTGGATTGATTATGCGGCCCTTTACTTACATCATTGTCGCTGGCACATCCAGTTTACACAAGGGGATGTGTAGCTAACTAAATGATTTTGCATGTGTTGCATGATCCCAGCTATCACCCAACAAGTGAGCATTTGCTTGTTCATCGGTGGATCTCTGGGTCCTTAACCCTGGGCACTTATTGGCCAGTTTGGTCACCAATCACCCTGTTTAGAAGGCCCTTAAGGTCCATAATGCTTTGCCGATCAATTGCATTAATAGTCAAAGCTCAATTTTTTTCAAACGGAATTCCAAATTTTTGGAACAGTCATATGTTTGAAAGATGTTGGTGGTGAGGAAGCAACTGGTAGCTTAGGAGTTTATTGTATCCCGTGTTATAATTGAGGTCAATGTATACGTAGTATGCAGAAAGTGGTGGAAGCAGGCTGCTACAGCATGTGATCTTTAAATTCTATTGCTATACGTTCTAGTGGTGGTTTAAAAAAGGTGGCGAAAAGGTGGATATTCACTTTCCAGGGGTAAATTACATCTGTCTTATTTGTAAAAAACTAAAGGCTTCCAGCTGCTATATGGCCTTTAGGAAGTCATGTAGTCTTTGCATATCGCCATCTGTTTCCACTTCTGTGTTAGGAACTGTCCAAAGAATACACTGACAAGTACTGGAAGAACTGAAGACTTTAACACTTAAATAGTCTACAAATCTGTACAAAACTTTCTTTTTTACTTGTTTACCTAGATGTTTACCTAAAGAGGAATATTTCAGAGAAAAAAAGTTTTCAAATCAACTGATAGAAGTAATTTACAAATCTCTCTAAATTTCTGTTATCTTAAAATCTTAATCCTTTCAGTACTTATCAGCTGCATTAAGGAAGTCATGTATTAATAAATCTCCCCTGCTCTGGGCAATTTCTGATACAGACAGGTGACAGGAAACAGTGGAAAGACTACATGACTTCCTCCAGAGTCAATAGTTATTTTATTATTTTTTATTTTTTTCAACTTTCCTTTCAACCAATTCTAAGGCATGATGGGGGAGATTTATCAAAACCTATGCAAATTAAAAGTTGCCCAGTTGCCCATAACAACCAATCAGATCGCTTCTTTCATTTTGCCGAGGCCTTATTAAAAATGAAAGAAGCGAGCTGATTGGTTGCTATGGGCAACTGCACCACTCTTCCTCCACTCTGGTATTGATAAATCTCCTCGATTTGTTTAAAGGGTACCTCTCATCAAATAAACTTTTGATATATTTTAGATTAATGAATGTTGAATAACTTTCCAATAGCATGTTAATGAAAAATATGCTTCTTTCTATTGTATTTTTCCCGATCAGTCCTGTCAGCAAGCATTTCTGACTCATGCTGGAGTCCTAAACACTCAGAGCTGCCAGCCTGCTTTGTTCACAGCCAAACAGGCTGTGAACAAAGCAGGCTGGCAGCTCTGAGTGCTCTCCTTTGTGAACAAAGCAGACTGGCAGCTCGTAGTGTTTAGGACTCCAGCATGAGTCTGAAATGCTTGCTGCCAGGACTGGTAGGGAGACACCTAGTGGTCATTTCTTCAAAGTGGAAAATTAAATAGAAAGAAGCATATTTTTTAATAACATGCAATTGTAAAGTTATTCTGCATACATTAATCTATAATATATCAAAAGTTTTTTTTGATGAGAGGTACCCTTTAAGTATTGGTGCCATATTGCATCATTGCTATATACAGTATGTGATATATCACAACTTGAGATTTTGATGTCTGTCTCAAAATAAACTGAAGCCAGGAAGCTCAATCAGATATTACAATGAGTGTGAAAAGAAAACAAAGGAAGCAATGAAAACAGAAATCGCCTCTAGACAAAAAAAAGAGAAAACAAAAAACACATATCAAAAACCCACAAAGTCATTTACCACCAAAGATATCTAGAGCAGGAGGAGCAGCAGCAGCAGTTGTTGTGGTAGTGCTGGCAGTTGTGGTGGCAGCAGTGGTAGTAGCAGTTGTCGTAGTAGAAGCAACTGCTGCAGCAGGAGTAGGAGGAGGAGGAGAAGGAGTAGTGGCGAGAGCAGCACTAGCAGTGGTTGTACTAGTCGTAGGGGTAACTACAGGAGTGCTGCTTTCAGCTGGCTTCAAAGCAAAAAGGTCCAGTTCAGGAGCAGCTTCTGCACTACCTTCAGATGGGGCAAAGGGGTCTTAGGAGGAAGAAAGTGGAAAACAGATGGAAAAGTTAGGAAGGAATAAGTATCAATCTTTTCTAAGGATCAGGAACAAGGTTCATGCTATATATTTCATAAAAAGGAAAAACTGTAAAATGGATTACATAACCAGACAACTTATGGAAGCAGCCACCTTTTTCCAATCAGAATATACTGAACCAGTTATAATGAGCAAATGTAATAATATTGGATACACTGCCAAGAAAATTGTAACAAAAAAAAAAAAGCGATGGCAAACAAAAAACAGTGGTATTGCCCACATAAAATATTATAATTTTTTTTTTTTTTTTGCAAATCATACAAAAAAATGACTGGTTGCATTAGGCAACATACCCACTTTGCATTGTTTTGTAATACTCCATCTCACTGTGTGCTTTGCTTTATTTATTAGACCATATTCACACTAGTGTCATGGTGATCACATTGTGACAGATCCATTATCTCGCATTCACTTATGGCCTTATCAACTTTAATGGGATGAAACAAAGTTATGGTAATGAAACCAAACACAGCATGTGTGTACAGAGCTTAACAAATATAAAAATAAACAATTTTTGGTAAATCCTAAATAGCAATTTTTGAATTAAATGTTATAACTGGTACTGCAAGATGGTACTGTCCTTTTTTGCAGACACAAAGCACAACTATACATTATTCTGCAGACCACTTCTAAGGCTGTATCAAGGAAGTAATACCAACTATGACATTATTGCAATAAATTGCTATTTAAGCTCTAATTCATACATTAGATACAATATGTCACATAAATGAATAATACACTTCACATTTTTGTATGTGACAACACTGAAGAAATGACACTCTGCTACAAAGTAGTGAGTACACAGCCTGTATGGAGAGACCAGGCAGGAGATGGAGGGGGGTGCACTCACTACTTTACATTGTAAAGTGTTATTCCTAAAATGAGACCAACGGTTGGAGGGTGAATTCATATACAACTTAACCCTTTAAGGACCAGGCCCATTTTGGCCTTAAGGACCAGACCAATTTTATTTTAGCATTTTCATCATAACTGCATTTGCATTTTCATCATAACTAACTTATATATTCCATCCACAGACCTATATGAGGGCTTGTTTTTTGCGTCACCAATTTTACTTTGTAACTACATCACTTATTTTACCATAAAATGTATGGCGCAACCAAACAAATATTTATGTGGGAAAATTGAAAAGAAAACCAAAATTTTGCAAATTTTGGAAGGTTTTGTTTTCACGCTGTACACTTTCCGGTAAAAATTACATGTTTTCGTTATTCTGTGGGTCAATACGATTAAAATGATACCCATCATTATATGCTTTTCTATAATTGTACCGCTTAAAAAAAAAAAATCTCAAACCATTTTAACAAAATTAGTATGTTTGAAATTGCCCTATTTTGACCACCTATAACTTTCTAATTTTTCCGTATATGGGGGCTCATTTTTTGCGCCATGATCTGTAGTTTTTTCATTACCACTTTTGATTAGGTTTTACCTATAAATTTTTTAGAAATTTTTTTTGGGAATAAAATGTGACAAAAAAGCAGCAATTTTTGACTTTAAATTTTTTTTACGTTTACGCCGTTCACTGTACGGGATAATTAACGATATATTTTAATAGTTCAGACTTTTACGCACGCGGCGATACAAAATATTTGTATTCATTTTTTTTACGCTTTTTTGGGGGTAAAATGGGAAAAACGGACGTATACTGTATATACTCGAGTATAAGCCGACCCGAATATAAGCCGAGGTCCCTAATTTCACCCTAAAAACCCAGAAAAAAAAAAAAAAAAAAAAAAAAAAAAAAAGTTATTGACTCGACTATAAGCCTAGTGTGGGAAATATATCATCCCCCCCATGTAATCATTCAGACCCCCGTCATTAACACCCTCATCATCATCACCCTGTCATCATCCCCCTGTCATCATCCCACACCCCCCTTCATCATCCCCGTCATCATCCCACACCCCCCCTTCATCATCACCACCTGTAATCATCCGACACCCCCCCTTCATCATCATTGCCTGTCATCATCCCCCTGTCATCATCCCACACCCCCCCTTCATCATTACCACCTGTCATCATCCCACCCCTCCCCTTCATCATCACCAATTGTCAATGTCTGAACAGTGGTCTTCAACCTGCGGACCTCCAGATGTTTCAAAACTACAACTCCCAGCCTGCCCGGACAGCCAACGGCTGTCCGTGCATGCTGGGAGTTGTAATTTTGAAACATCTGGAGGTCTGCAGGTTGAAGACCACTGCGGCCTTCGTCATCATCCAGACCCCCCCCTTTAGTTTTGTACTCACCTCCCCTCGGCGGGAAGTTAGGGTGAGCTGGTCCGGGCCATCTGTGCTGCAGGTACCGTCTGGTGGGGAGGGATAGTCGTTCCGGGCTGTCCATCTTCACGGGGGGGCCTCTTCAGGGGAGGTGAGTACAAAACTAAAGGGGGGGGGTCTGGATGATGACGAAGGCCGCTGTGGTCTTCAATCTGCAGACCTCCAGAGGTTTCAAAACTGTAGTTTTGAAACCTCTGGAGGTCCGCAGGTTGAAGACCACTGAGGGCGGAGAGTTCACTCAAGTATAAGCCGAGGGGGGTGTTTTCAGCACGAAAAATCGTGCTGAAAAACTCGGCTTATACTCGAGTATATACGGTAACTTTTTTTTTTATTGGAGGAGGGGATTTTTCAAATATTTTTATTTATTTTTTTTTTTTTTACACTTTTTATGTCCCCATAGGGGACTATTCATTGCAATCAGTTGATTGCTAATACTGTGCAGTGCTATGTATAGGACATAGCACTGCTCAGTATTATCGGTCATCTTCTGCTCTGGTCTGCTCGATCGCAGACCAGAGCAGAAGACCCCGGGAGACGGCCGGAGCCAGGTGAGGGGACCTCCGGCCGCCATGCTGGATGATCGGATTCCCGCGGCAGCGCTTTGGGCGATCCGATCATCCGTGCAAAGTACCGCACAGCTGCCGTGATCTGTATTGATCAGGGCATCGGAGGGGTTAATGGCGGACATCCGCGCGATCGCGGATGCCCGCCATTACCGGAGGGTCCCTGGCTGCTAACAGCCGGACATGACGCGAGCACTGCTCCGGTGCTCGCGATCATGTCGGCGCGTAAATGTAAGTCATGGTGAGCTAAGTACCACGTCACCATGACGTACATTTACGTCCATTGTCGTTAAGGGGTTAAAGACCACCTAGGTGGTCCAAAAATACCCTTGGGTTCCCAGCCGTCAAAATCAATTATTTACAGGATTTTATTATTTAGGCCCATAAACTGAATCATATTAGTGATGAAAAAAGAATTCGTAGATGAAAGAACACACACTTAAAAACAGTGTGCACTCAGCCAGTATAAGTCATGAGTAAGAGGGCTATACTAGCTCCATTAATATCAACTTGAATGTAGAGGGCATTTCTGCTGGTAATGTCCCTTTCTACTAGTGTTGGCTGGGAACCCAAGGGTGTTGGCTGGGAACCCAAGGGTATTTTTGGACCACCTAGGTGGTCTTTAAGTTGTATATTTCTTCAGTGTTGCCACATGAAAAATATTTTACAAAAATGGGAGGGGGTGGACTCCCTTATGTGAGATACTGTACATATTGGATAACAAATATACAGAAAATTAGGTCAGTGCAAGCATGCTGACAGGTGACAAGTAGCAGATATAAAACCCACCGTTTCCAGAGCATGCATCAAGAGCCGCTGCAACAGGGGTAGGGGTAGGTGGTGCTGCAGCCCCTTCTAATGTTGCAGGTGCTTCAACGGGAGAAGCAGCAAAGGCATCTAGGGTGAAGGGTTTGAATGGAAGTAATAAAAGCAAAAGGGGAGAAAAAGAAGAAAAATAAGAAAATAATTTTGCAGTTTACATTTCCCTTATACAATATACCCAATGTTTCCTAATTGCATAAAGTCAATCATAGCACATAAGAGAGAACAGGCTTATATTGTATAAGGGCTTCATGCATGTTGGTAGAGCATCACAACCACAAAAATCTACTTACCAACCAAATGAATATTTTTGCTTAAGTAAAGCAGATTATCCATTTTTCTTACAGTGCTTAAGCAAGGATATGCTCCAGGTTTGGCATGACAGGAGCTACTCAAGGTTGGACTAAAGATATATCCCTTAGAATATTAGAAAGGCAATACAAAGGTTTATTCAAAAGGACTGTAAAGGGGTTTCAGCCCAATAAACTTGTTAACTTGCCTCATGCCTTCAGAAAATCTCATGATTACTTTTGTATTATTAACTAGAAATATTACTAAGACAGCACACTTAAAAACACTTCCACCCAAAAGTTTGTCCAAGATTAAACTTGTTGCAGAAAACAATGCAGATATACAATAAATGAGCAGGCAAGAAGTAATAGAAATAGTCAAACATAGTTAAAGGGGGTTGTCAGGACAAAAGCAAAATCTGCTTTGTAGATGTGCAAAAATAATAAACATACAGTCATGGCCGTAAATGTTGGCACCCCTGAAATCATTCTAGAAAATGAAGTATTTCTCACAGAAAAGGATTGCAGTAACACATGTTTTGCTATACGCATGTTTATTCCCTTTGTGTGTATTGGAACTAAACAAAAAAAAAAAAAGAAAAAAAAAAGAAAAAAAAAGAGGAAAAAAAAGAAAATTGGACATAATGTCACACCAAACTCCAAAAATGGGCTGGACAAAATTACTGTCACCCGTAACTTAAATATTTGGTTACACACCCTTTGGAAAAAATAACTAAAATTAGTCGCTTCCTATAACCATCAATAAGCTTCTTACGCCTATCAGCCGGAATGTTGGACCACTCTTCCTTTGCAAATCGCTCCAGGTCTTACTTATTGGAAGGGCGCCTTTTACCAACAGAAATTTTAAGATCTCTCCACATGTGTTCAATGGAATTTAGATCTGGACTCATTGCTGGCCACTTCAGAACTCTCCAGCGCTTTGTTGCCATGCATTTCTTGGTGCTTTTTGACGTATGTTTGGGTTCAATGTCCTGCTAGAAGACCCAAGATCTTGGACACAAACCCAGCTTTCTGACACTGGGCTGTACAGTGCGACCCAAAATCCATTGGTAATCCTCAGATTTCATAATGCCTTGCACACATTCAAGGCACCCAATGCCAGAGGCAGCAAAACAACCCCAAAACATAATTGAACCTCTACCATATTTCACTGTAGGTACTGTGTTCTATTCTTAGTAGGCCTCATTTCGTTTTCGGTAAACAGTAGAATTATGTGCTTTACCAAAAAGCTCTATCTTCATCTCATCTGTCCACAAGACGTTTTCCTGGAAGGATTTTGGCTTAATCAAGTTCATTTTGGCAAAATGTAGTCTTGCTTTTTTATGTCTCTGTGTCAGCAGTGGGGTCCTCCTGGGTCTCCTGCCATAGCCTTTCCTTTCATTTAAATGTTGACGGATAGTTCATGCTGACACTGATGCTCCCTGAGGCTGCAGGACAGCTTGAATATCTTTGGAACTTGTTTGGGGCTGCTTATCCCCAATCCGGACTATCCTGCGTTGACGCCTTTAATCAATTTTTCTCTTCCATCCATGCCCAGGGAGATTAGCTACAGTGCATGGGTTGCAAACTTCTTGATAATGTTGCGCACTGTGGACAAAGGCAAATCTAGATCTCTGGAGATGGACTTGTAACCTTGAGATTGTTGATATTTTACCACAATTTTGGTTCTCAAGTCCTCAGACAGTTCTCTTCTCCTATTTCTGTTGTCCATGCTTAGTGTGCACACACAGTGCAAAGACTAAGTTTTTGTGTGTCTCCTTGTTATCTGCTTTCAGATGTGATTTTTATATTGCCCAAAACTGTTGCCTCAGGTTTAAAGGAGCATCACATGCTTGAAACCATCTTATTTTTCCGCAATTTTGAAAGGACGCCAATCATTTTTTCCAGCCCATTTTTGGAGTTTGGTGTGACATTATGTCCAATTAGCTTTTTTCCTCCCTTTTTTGGTTTAGTTCCAATACACACAAAGGGAATAAACATGTGTAGAGCAAAATATGTGTTACTGCAATCGTTTTCTGTGAGAAATACTTAATTTCCCTAGAAAAATGTCAGGTACGGTCATGACTGTATATATAGCTTTCCTGAGAGCTTTCATGAGAGTTGCTTACATGCATCTATAGTTATGGCCAAACGTTTGGAAAATGACACAAATTTTGGTTTTCACAAAGTTTGCTGCTTCAGTTTTTATACTGCCAATTTGGAATTCATTATATTACACTAAGAGCAGACTGGTTGCTTTAAAAGGGTAATGGTGCTTGAAATCATTGCCTTCTTTTGTTCACCATGGTTATCTCCAAGTAAACATGTGAAGTCTTCATTGCTTTGCATCAAAACGGCTTTGGACATTTCTGCTCTTAAGATAGTACCTAAATCAAACCAGTATCAGATCATCAGGAACTTCAATGAGAGGTTCAACTGCTGAAAAGAAGGCTGCACTGCTCTGTGCAGTGAGGCTCTATGACACACTCCCAGCTCACACAGAAGGATGATTGACAAGCCAGGAGCCTGCACAGAGCCCTACATGTTTTCCTGTATTTTGTCTCCACACAGACACACAGGCAAATAGCTGAAGGGAAAAGACAGCATTCTTTCACCCAAAAATATACAAACTTTTTAACCAATATAAAATATACCATATTTATCGGCGTATAACACGCACTTTTTAGGCTAAAATTTTTAGCCTAAAGTCTGTGTGCGCGTGTATACCCCGATATACCCCCAGGAAAGGCAGGGGGAGAGAGGCCGTCGCTGCCCGCTTCTCTCCCCCTGCCATTCCTGGGGTCTAGAGCGCTGCTGTCGGCCCTTTTCACCCCCTGGTTATCGGCGCCGCTGCCCGTTCTGTCCCCCTGACTATCGGTGGCGGCGCAGATAGCCAGGGAGAGAGAAGTGGCGCCGACAGCCAGGGGGAGAGAAGGGGCAGCGGCACCCATTGCCGGCGCCGCTGCCCCGTTGCCTCCCCCCATCCCCGGTGGCATAATTACCTGAGTCGGGTCCGCGCTGCTCCAGGCCTCCGTCGTGCGTCCCCAGCGTCGTTGCTATGCACGGCATGCCGTTCAGCGCATAGCAATGACGCCGGGGACGCACGACGGAGGCCTGGAGCAGCGCGGACCCGACTCAGGTAATTATGCCACCGGGGATGGGGGGAGGCAACGGGGCAGCGGCGCCGGCAATGGGTGCCGCTGCCCCTTCTCTCCCCCTGGCTGTCGGCGCCGCTTCTCTCTCCCTGGCTATCGGCGCCGCCACCGATAGTCAGGGGGAGAGAACGGGCAGCGGCGCCGATAACCAGGGGGTGAAAAGGGCCGACCGCAGCGCTCTAGACCCCAGGAAAGGCAGGGGGAGAGAAGCGGGCAGCGACGGCCTCTCTCCCCCTGCCTTTCCTGGGGGTATATCGGGGTATACACGCGCACACACGCACCCTCATTTTATCATGGATATTTGGGTAAAAAACTTTTTTTACCCAAATATCCTTGGTAAAATGAGGGTGCGTGTTATAGGCCGGTGCGTGGTATACCCCGATAAATACGGTACATATAGGCCCAGATTTATCAAGCTGTGTCAGAGAAAAAAAAGAGTGATTTTTCCACAGCGACCAATCATAGCACAGCTTGTTCCAAAAACTCCAGGACACTGGAATTTTTGTGGTTTAAGTTAATAATCTCACATCTTAAACTTGTATGAACATGGCTACAACTACAACTGTTGGGGTCAATCGCATGATCCAATATTGTACAGCAGTAGCACTGTCATCTTGCCCTTTAACAGAAAAGGTATCTCTTTACAGGAAACCGTCCAGAGTTATTTTAAATTCTTTAACAGAATAAATATGTTCCAGAATATATTAGGTTTAACTTGCATCATTTGCATCTTGTTAGCGATACATGCAGGAAACTCACTGGCATTGTTACACACCATCTTAATTTGGCAAGCAAAGTAAAATAGAAGAATACTATATTGTAGGATATAAAAGGGAATGCAATAAAAATAAGGAGTACTACAGCCTTACTAACCTCCAAAGAGATCGACATCAGCACTGGCAGTACTAAGAGTGGCAGGTGCCGGAGACACCGAAGGTGCTGGAGTTTCAGAGGAAGCAGCAGGAAGGGCACTGGGCTCAGCTGAAAATGGGTCAGAAAGCTGAGGAGCCTCTGAGATAAGAGAAGTAGAAGGCGCAGAGAAAGAGTCTGCATGTATCAAAGAATAGGAGGAAAAGTTGTCAGAAGAAGAGACATATGAGCAGGCATGGAGAATGGCAAAGACAGGGAGGAAATCACTACTCACCCTCACCCAAAAGATCTGTTATGTGATCCATTAAGCAAGCAGTTAAAAAGAAAACAAGTGTAAGATGTATGATAAAGGGAGAACCTTTCAATATTACCTGCAGAATGTTGAAAAGAAAACAAAGAAAACAGGAAAGGGCAGTGATGCCAATGCTTTGGAATCTTTACTACGAGATGATGTACTGAAACACACATACACACACATATATTTTATATATATATATATATATATATATATATATATATATATAAACCCTGTTGTACACACCTATGCTGCGCTAACCACTAAATGCAAGGTGGCTACCACATCCATGACATACTGAGCTAGCTGCAGTTTTTAGGCAACAGAAAAATGGACAGTTGTATAGGCCATAAAACAACCTTTTTACAGCTCAAAAAAAACTAGGCAAAATTTAATTTTTTGGCTCAACTAAACTCAATTGTTGTTATCCTCCTGTTAGTGTACATATCTGTTAATTATAAGAACAAAAATAAATATCGGTGCACAAAAGATCTAATGGATAGCATAATAGGTTTATGTTTAGATTCTCGAAAGCTTATATTTACAAAACTCTGTTAGAATATTGCAAAATCTTGTAATACCTTTTTTAATTGGACTATGTTTTTGCATCCGCATGTGTGTGTGTGTATATATATATATATATATATATATATATATATATGAACAAAAAGGTATATAAAACAAATATGTCCTACGCTAAATACAGTCCTATATCATCTAGGGTCCACAAAGGGCCCTTGTGGTCAACTCAGACATTCTTCAAGTATAATACAGTATATAAAAAATATACACCATAAACAACACCTATGCCTTGTGTAGCTGACCATAATGTGCATAAAAAGCATACATAAAAAAATAAAAATAAATTTAATTTAATTAAAACTAGGTGTGGTGATATAGGATTGTATTTAGCATAGACACATGGACCTATTATATAATCTATTAGATTTTTAAGTGCCATTACTTCTTTTTGTTTCTATTTAACCTAATTCAGCCACTAAGGGTATAAGTGACGGATTGATCCAGTCGATCTGTAGATGACCACTTTATAGTAAGCCTCTCCAAAACCTGTATATTTGTGTCAATTCATTTTATGGCAATAATTATTACAGCTGTTACGTCACCAAACCATCATTCCCTACCGTGCCTTCTTTATTTCTCCCTGCTTATTCCATTCCGACAAAAATAACTTTTAATCAGTTGTGTAGAATGCTAGTAAGGAGCAAGTGGGCATCAGGACGGCGATATGGCCAAAACTAGTGTTGAGACTACGTTCTTACAACAGAATGTCCGCATGGAGGACCTCCGTGCAGACATTTCGCAAACTGTGGGCGCTGGTAGAAGCATGCCAGCACTAGGAGTGCACAGGAATGCGCCATCTCAGACGGCTGTGCATGCTGTGCAGGTTCTGCACAAAGAATAAACATGTTCATTCTATGTGCGGACATGGAAAATGTAATTTCTGTGCCGTAGACATCTGGCATGGAAATTCCGCCTTGTGCATAGCGCAGCAGACTCCCTTTGAATTCAACAGGACTATGCTGCAGCGGACTCTCCATGCTGGATTCCAATGCGGAAACAGGCACAGAAATTCTGACATGTGAACATTGCCTAACCGTGTCATTGCAGGTTTGATTTATATGTAAGCAGCTTACTACGTCACACGCTGCAACAACAAAGCCTAATGCTTCTCTTAATGTCAGACATCTTAAATGTGTGATAAAATCAGTATTCATAGATATTGTGTGAGTGCATTATTTTCTTATTTCTATGCAAAAATTAAGCAAATAAAAAGCAGGCAAAATAGAGCAACAATGTTAAGTCAGTGCTGCAGACCTTTCAAATCCCAGAAATAGTTGGGGTCCAAGTTGGGCCTCTATCTTAAGGTGCTATCATATTCTAGCAATATGCCATCACTTTTTGTAATGGAAATTCACTCCACTGACAGGCATGGACTCTTCTGGCATTGGTTTATCTCTTTAAGAACAATACGATCATGCAATTGAAATCCTATATGTCCAACAATTCTATCCCCAGGGTTCAAGCCAACTTCAGACTTAATGTGTATGGCTTATTACAACTTAATGTGCCTGTACTCTTATGTCAAGAAAAAAACAACTATGGTTAATCTTATAAATTCATTTAAATCAATATATGATCTTCTTTACTGCTCCGTATTAGTAGTTTAAGGGATTATTCCAGGAAACTGAATTGATCAGACACTTATTCCCTATCCCCAGGTTTGGGAATAAGTGTCTGATTGCAGAGAGGTCCAAAAGCCGGGACCCCCTCACAATTCCCTGTACAGGGCCCTGGATACTTACCCATCCTTGGCGCGCTCTCGTTCCCACCTTCCGGGATGATAGCAACTGACGGCCCGCTCAGCCAATAATCGGATGAGGTGGGACATCACTGATCCGTGCGGCCAGTGATTGGCTGTGTTGGGAGTCACTTGCTGTCATCCAGGAAGATGGGGGCCAAAGCGCTCCCTGGGGTCAGATAAATAGCCAGGGTTCTGTACAGGATATTGTGGGGTGTCTCAGTGGTCAGGCTAACACACAGACAGACACTTATCCCTTATGTGGATAGGAGATGAGAGTCTGATTAGTTCCGATCCCTTAAATGCATCTTCAAAAAGAGGAACAAAAGGAATAAATGTGGAAAAGCGCTCACATGAACATAAACTCAAGCATAACTGGTGAGTCAGCATGATCATTTAATGCATTATTTAGCAGTAGTCCCTAGTCTACACAAGAAGTACACCCTCCAATATTTTAAAAAACAAATAAATAGATCCACACAACCCAACAGCTCATGGATAAACAAAAAATGAATTTTAGCCATTGGATTTACCTCCCCAAGCACTGGCGGCACCGGAAGCAGCAGGAGCTGACTGACCAGATGAAGTGAAGTCTGGCTGCAGATCCAGAAGATCGTTGGAGAGCTTTGCTGAACTGAACAGAAAGATGACAAAAGGGAATTAGGGAAAATATCTACTTTAAAGTTATTCATATGTCTGAATCACTAAATCAGTGTCTATGCTGTCATTCTGTATTCAGTAAAAAGTAGATTTTTTTTTTTATGCTTACCGTAAAATCTCTCTCGGCCAGCCCATTGGGGGACACAGAGACCGTGGGTATATCTTGCTGCCACTAGGAGGCTGACACTAGGCATACAAAAAGAAGTTGGCCCCTCCTGGCAGGCTATACCTCGCCTACTGACTGAACTAATCAGTTCAGTCCCAAAGCAGTAGGAGAGGACAGAAAAAAAAAAAAAAAACCAGCAGGTGTCCGAGGGAACCAGACAAAAAGAACCAAACACAACCCCTCGGACAGAAAACCAAACCATAGCCACAACAAATGGGTGGGTGCTGTGTCCCCCAATGGATCCTCCGAGAAAGATTTTACGGTAAGCATTAAAAAAAAAAATCTACTTTTCTCGGTCAGCTCCATTGGGGGGACACCGAGACCGTGGGATGTATCAAAGCAGTCCCTGGGTTAGGAAAAAATACCCAACACAGAATCAGGCAGAAGACTGAGCCAATGCCGCCTGCAACACATTGCGACCCAAACCGGCATCCGTGGATGCAAAAGTGTGCACTTGGTAGAATTTGGTGAAAGTATGCAAGGACGACCAGGTGGCCGCCTTGCAGACTTGTAAGGCCGAAGCCCTATTGCATAGCGCTCAAGAAGCCCCAATGGAATGCGTGGAATGCGCAGTGACCCGAAAAGGTGGGACCTTCCCTTTACGACAGTATGATTGAGAGATGGCTGAACGGATCCACCGTGAAACGGTCTCCTTGGAAGCCAGAAGACCCTTCAAGATGACCCTCCGAAATCACAAAGAAGGAGTAACTGTGTCGGAAAGAGGAGGTGATGGAAATATAAATCCTGACAGCTCAAATCACATCCAGACAATGGGGGGAACACTCCTTAGAGTTGGATGAAACCAGACAGACAAATGAAGGAAGCACGATTTCCTCGTTCATGTGAAACCACCTTGGGCAAGAAGGAGGGAGGTGGCCGAAAGACAACCTAGTCCTGATGAATGACCAAGAAGGGAGAGCGACATGAGAGAGAAGCCAGCTCAGAGACCCTCCTAATGGAGGTAATGGCAATGAGGAAGGTGACCATCCAAGAGGGAAGCATCCCGAAGAGGTTCAAACTGAGCCTTCCTCAAGGTGCCAAGCACCAGGTTGAGATCCCAAGGAGGGATAAGAGACTGGTATGGCGGAGCCGCATGGGCCACACCCTGTAGGGAGGTGTTGACGTGAGGGTTGGAAGCTAACTGCCGCTGAAAGAGAATAGAAAGAGCTGACACTTGACCCTTAAGGGAGCTGAGCGCCAAGTGCTGATCCAGACCGGGTTGCAAAAAAGCAAGAAGGCGCGTAAAGGAAAAAAAGACAACCAGGGAGACAGACTGAGCCTCACACCACCGGAAATAAGCCCGTCAAGTGAGGTGGTAAATCCTAGGGGAGGAAGGCTTCTGAGCCCAAAGCATGGTGCTAATCACACCGAAAGAAAACCCCCGAGCTCTCAAAACAGCGGTTTCAACCGCCACGCCGTGAAATACAGCAACAGTAAATTAGGGTTGCCAGGGAGGACCCTGGTAGAGCAGATCAGGGAAAACTGGAAGACGCAGGGGTACATCAGCGACCAGCTGAATTATGTCTGCGTACCACGCGCATCTGGCCCAGTCTGGAGCCACCAGAATGGCGGGAACGCCCTTGAGTTTCCTCAGATTCCTGGGCAGGAGAGGGAGAGGCGGAAAGAGGTAAGGAAGACTGAAAGGTGCGTCCACCGCCAGAGGGTCTCATGACTCCACGACAAAGCTGTCTGTTATGGGGAGACGCGAAGAGATCCACGTCCAGGGTCCCCCAAAGATCGCACATCTGTGCAAACGTCTCCGGATGGAGAGACCACTCCCCCGGATCACCGGAGGAGTGGCTGAGAAAGTCCGCTTCTCAATTCTCCACACCCGGAATGTGGATGGCAGAGAGGGCGGGAACTCTAGTCTCGGCCCAGAGCAGAATCTCGCCGAGCAACTGCGCGTGCTGCCCTGGTGATTGATATATGCCACAGCCGTGGCATTTTCCAATTGGACACAAACCGGACTACCATGTAGGAGAATCTCCCCGTGAAGGAGGCAAAGTAAGATGGCACGGAGCTCCAGAAGATTGATGGGAAGGTGAGCCTCCTGAGGAGACCAGCGACCCTGGACAGTCAGGTCCTGAAACACACCTCCCCAACCCAGGAGACTTGCATCGGTTGTGACGACCTGCCAGTGGAGGGGAAGATACGACCGCCCCTGCAGAAGGAGGGGAGAGTGGGACCACCACAGAAGAGACCAACAAACTGAAGGGGGTCAGAAGAATCCGGCCAGAGTGGACGGCCCACTGGGCCAAGATGGCCAGCTGTTGAGGGCGATAGCGGGACTGGGTGAAAGGGACCGCCTACATGGCTACCACCATCCAGCCGGAACGTGAGGGGCGCTGTAGATGACAGACACCCTCCTGCAGGGAGCGCCGCTTGTCCAACAGAAGGTGAACATTGGCAGCTGTCATGTCGAAAAGGAGACCCAGAAAGACAAGAGACTGGGAGGGAGAAAGGTTGGACTTTTCCTGGTTGATCTCCCATCAGAGGAAATGCTGATGGGTGGGGAAAGATAGGCATCCCGGATATCCACTGAGGAAAGAAACTCCCCCTGATCCATGGACACCACCACGGAGCAGAGGGACTCCATGCGAAAATGACGTAGCCGCAAGTGGCGGTTGAGTAGCTTGAGGTCCAGAATGGGGTGGCCAGAGCCCCCTTTCTTGGGGTCGTCGACAAAGATTCGAGTAGAACCCTGAGAAAAGGCTCCCCTGGGAGAACTGGCACAATCACTCCCTAAGCGAGGAGGGTACCTAAACAACCTGAGAGGCTGCTGCCAAAGAAGGGGAACGAGGAGGGCGGGATCGGAAGAAACAATCCCGGGGAAAGGAAGCAAACTCTATCCGGTAACCATCGGATAGGACGTCCAGGACCCAGGAGTCCTGAACCTGCGCTTGCCAAACATCCTGGAAAAGAGAAAGATGCCCTCCAACCCGAGAAGAGGGCACTGGTGGGGGGGGGGGGCGTCCTTTCAGGAGGAGGGAGGCTTACGGTTACCGGACTTGGCTGCGAAACCACCAGAAAGGTTGTCTGACTTCCAGGAAGGACATGCCTTGAAAGAAGGGGCTTTCTGAGATTGGGAGGGTGCCTGCATGGGAGGGCGACCAGATGCAAAGGACTGAAAGGAAGCTGCCTTCCAATGGGGATCGGAGCAGCGAGGTTTGTTCTGCGGCAGCAGAGTACTTTTACCTCCAGTAGTTTCGAAAATTATTTCATCTAGGTGGTCCCACCTAGGTGCTTCTTTGTGCCTTCAGCCACATGGAGCGACGAATAGCAACAAAGTTACCCGAGGCAAAGGCCGTGCATCGGGTGGACTCCAAAGCCGCTGAACAGAGGATGTTTCCGGCCTGAGAAAGTTGGCGAGCGAGGTCCGCCAGGTCCTCCCGAAGAGCGCCTGACAGGATGCCCTGCCGTAGATGAGAAGCCCAAACCGAAACTGCCTTGGCCAAGTTCTCTATCTTCTTGTCTGCCAGATCCTTAAAGGATGCTGCATCCGCCAGAGGCAGGGTAATAGATTTGGACAGACGAGAAACTGGAGGATCTACTGCAGGTGGCGCCGTCCACTTGGAAACCAGATCCGGAGGAAAGGGAAACGGAGCTTGAATCTTTTTGGTTGCCTGGAATAGTTTGTCCGGATGCTTCCAAGCCGCGTCTAGCAAGGTATCAAATTCAGTATAAGAACTGAAAGCCTTGGGGGGAACGGATCAGGATCAGAAGTTCTTGGGTCCTTCAGATGCTGACAGAGGCTGTGGGCGAGCTCTGGAGCGCTGAAAAGACCAGTAAGCAGTGCTGGCTGTGGGGGGGAGGGGGAAGGGTTGCCCCGCTACCCCCAACATGTGCATAGAGTTAAACAGCCTGGAAAACCTTAAACTTCTGAAAATAATAAAAATTTATAAAAAAAATAGACATCCCCCCCCCCCCCAGGAAAGGAGAGGGACACTCACCCAAATCCGCCATACTCACCTAAGATGTCTTCAGCCAGCTATGGTCACCTGCATCATGTCAGGCTGAGGAAGCAGGACAAGCAGGGAAGGTAGGGGGACCTGGACCAAAGTTACAACCCCAGGCACTGGCCGTTGGCAGCAAGGGGTTAACGGTGCATACTCTATGCCCTGTACCCCTTAGCCGCATATGGGGGAACAGGTATCGCCATGCTCCTGAACCCCCACCTAAAAAAGAGAAAATAAAATAGGAGAAAACCACCTCAAACAGGCCCTAGCTATAAAAATAAAAAAGACCAGGTCTGGAGAACTATAGACCGGTGTCTGACTCCTACTGACACCAAGCTTAAACTGATTAATTAGCTCAGAGTCAGTAGGCGGGGTATATCCTGCCAGGATGGGACTACTTCTTTTTGTATGTATAGTGTCAGCAAGATATACCCACGGTCTGTATCCCCCAAAGGAGCCAACCGAGAAACATTATATAATGTGTTCATTTGCTGAATAACATCATAGTGAAGCATTTTACTAGATATACAAATCTGTGTCACCTGGAAATCAAAAGGTATGAGTCATGTAAAAAATAAAAGGGTAAAAAAAAGCCTTAGGCCTTAGGTGACTTGTACCATTCACACTTCCAGCAAACACCTCCCTTTTTAACTGTCTTTTCACCTTAGTGGCAAGGTTATATCGATTGGGTATAAGGGGTTTCATTGTCTTTATTTCATGTAGTTTCGATCATTATTAAGGCCCTCTACAGAGTTTATTATACAAACTAAGCAACTGAATTGAGGTGGATTACTCATAATGATATAGTGAATACTACTGAATAGAAGAAGCCTCTTCAAGATATGGAGAGTTTAAAACAAGTACATTTTCCTCCCTTTAACTATTACTACTATTTTCAGATCTTGCTGCTTGCCTGCTTCATAGCCTAGCCTAGTCTTTTACATATTCAGCAGAAAGAACTGATGTCTAATACAATAAGAGCAGAATTATAAACTACAGACTTTTGAACCACCAGGGAGAAAAGTAATTGACACTCACACACAGAGAGGGGGGGGGGGGCAAAAGGTTGATGTAAAGGGAACCTGTCATCAGATTTTACCCTACCATTTAGAATGAGTGGCAAAGCATTATGTACGGTAAAATCTTCTTCCTCACCATCCTCAGGAGACATTCCTGGTGATTATGTTTGAAAGTGTTCCCCACCAGCCCCATAAGTAGTCCCCTTGGTAGGGAGATATACGGTACTTACCCAGTTCCTTCAGCTTCAATCACGCCTCCTCAGAGTGATTGACAGCTCTCGTCACCACTCTGCTCCCTAAACAGAGGGAGCATATCGATGACCCGGGCCGTGCCCAGGCTGTGAATCATGCTGATGGGGACCTAATTAGAGTCAGAGCAACAGGATTAGGAGAGTATAGCTCTCTGCCCAGAGGACTACTTCCAAGGCCAGTTGGGGAGACTTTCTAACTTCATATCCTCCTCATCCTTGCCAGCAAGGATGTCTCCCGGGGCTGGTGAGGAAAAAGATTTTATAAATGGTAAAATATGATGACAGGTTTCCTTTAACTTGTTGGTGACAGAGGGCATACCGCCCTCATCCCACTCCCCTACTATGACGTGTGCTCAGGAGCTGAACGCGGGTCATAGGAGGTCGGTCCCGGCAGGACCCGTGTCTAATGCCGGACATCACCGATCATGGTGATGCATGGCTTTAACCTATTAGACACTACTATCAAAGTTGATCACGGCGTCTAAAACTAAACTAAAATGATCCTGGCAGAGGAGCTGATCGGGACCATCACGGTAAACTGTCAGGAACTGTCCAGAGCCAGAGTGGTTTGCTATGTGGATTTGTTCCTACTTTGGACAGTTCCTGACAT
This sequence comes from Hyla sarda, assembly GCF_029499605.1. Taxonomy (NCBI): domain Eukaryota; kingdom Metazoa; phylum Chordata; class Amphibia; order Anura; family Hylidae; genus Hyla; species Hyla sarda. The sequence goes on from NC_079191.1 coordinate 211,400,740, forward strand.
GGACAGAGGTATCAGCAGAGAGCACTGTGGTCAGACAGAAAAGTTTGAAAAGAAAAGAACTTCCTCTGGATAATACAGCAGCTGATAAGTACTGGAAGGATTAAGATTTTTAAATATAAGTAAATTACAAATCTGTTTAACTTTCTGGCACCTAACCTGTTGGGGACGCAGAGCGTATGTATACGCCCTGCATCCCCGATCCTTAAGGACACAGGGTGTACCTGTAAGCCCTGGTCCGGTATAACTGGTTTAAACAGTTCTCCGGCGGAGAACGGGTTAAACCCAGTGGTTCCCGGTTGCTACGGGCAGCCAGGACCCACAGCTAATGCCGGGCACGGCCGATGGGGCTGATGCCCGGCATTAACCCTTTAGACGCTGCGATCAAAGTTGATTGCGGCGTCTGAAACAAAAGTAAAAGAATCCCGACAGCTCATCTGAGCTGTCCCGATCAGCTTACCGGACGACGGGAGGGTCCTCACCTGCCTCTCCATTGTCCGATCGCCGATCTACAGCACCATACCTGCGCAGCAGAGCGCCGGTTAGCAATGATCAGTGTACGCAATCAGAAGATTGTATGTTTTAGCCCCCTATGGCTTAAAAAAAAAAAAAAAGTGTAAAAAAATTAATAAATAACAGTTCATTAACCCCTTCCCTATTAAAAGTTTAAATCACCCCCCTTTCCCATTTTTTAATAAAAAATGTAATAAAGAATAAAAATCATCATATGTGGTACTGCCGCGTGCGTAAATGTCTGAACTATTAAAATATTTGGTTAGCTAAACCACACGGTCGATGGCGTACCCATAAAGAAATTCCAAAGTCCAAAATTGTGCATTTTTGTTCACTTCATATACCATAAAAATAATAAAAAGCGATCAAAAAGTCCCATCAAAACAAAAATGGTACCGATAAAAACTACAGATTAAGGCACAAAAATTGAGCCCTCATATAGCCCCGTACACAAAAAAATAAAGTTATAGGGGTCATAAGATGCCAATTTTAAACTACCTAATTTTGGTGCATGTAGTTTATACCGTAATTTTTTTTTAGTATTAAAATAAAAACTATATAAATTGAATATCCTTGTAACCGTATGGACCTACAGAATAAAGATAAGGTGTAATTTTTACCAAATAATGCACTGCGTAGAAACGGGAGCCCCCAAAAGTTACAAAATGGGTTTTGTTTTTTTATTTAATCCCACAAAAAAATTTTTTCTGGTTTTGCAGCAGGTTATATTAAAAAATAAGTGAGGTTATTGAAAAGTGCAATTGGTGATGCAAAAAACAAGCCCTTATATGGGTCTATAGGTGCAAAATGGAAAGAGTTATGATTTTTTGATGGGAAGGCGGAAAAAGCAAAAATGCAAAAACGAAAATTTGCCGAGTCCTTAAGGTGAAAATAGGCCCTAAGGGGTTAAGTCTCCACCCTACAAGATAGACTACAGACCTTATCAAGTGGTAAGGATTTTTATAAGTATATTAACCATAAATAAGGCTTTAATGGTTGTGTTTTAAGCAATCAGACACAAAAAGTTTCTTATCTCATCATTGGGCAACATCAAAAGCTGCAGTGACCTGATTTTCTTTTTTCTATCCTTAATTCACATAAATAATTTCTATTACTGTATGAATGATGCCTTAACCTACAGAAAAGGGTACAGAATGCCATAAACACATTTTCTTAGGGTCACAGAATGTACTGAAACACCCCAAACATACAAGGACACAACTAAAGCAGACTTACCAAATGGCTGATGAAGCACTTGCAGAAGCAAAAAGATCAAGAGGTGCAGATGTGTCTACAGTCTTTGATGGAGTTGTGTTTGGAGATGTGATTGAAGTAGTAGGGGAAGACTAAAACACAAATTACAATAAACACATAGCAATATTGTCCTGCAATACTAAGCCAATAATTTGTAGGTACTCTGAAGATAGGAAAGTGGTCTCTTCAGGGAGGGGGAATAAACAGGTCATCCTCTCTCTCTGATATTCACACTCTTCTCTGACTCTCCCTGCCTCTCAGTTTTGCTGAAGGGGTCGTTTCACATGCTGGACAGCAACTTAGGAATAGTCAGTACATAGTACAGCAGTGTCTTTGTGTGTGTGCGCTTGTAAGAGACATATATGCAGCTTTAAACAGAGGCAATGGCTGTGACACTGTACTGTAGTCATTTACAGAATTCAGGTTCGGGTCAAAAGTTTTGAGTCGTGAATGTATAGACTCCGACAAACCATTAGAACGAGCCAGGAGAAGACTGCACTAGCTCCGTATTCTCTCGTCTCTGTGCCCTATGATAGAGATATGATATGTGGGCCATCTATAGGCATGTGCAGAGTGAGGCTGGGTTCACATCACGTTTTTGCCATACTGTTTTCAATCAATTTTTCTGAAGAAAACCGTATGGCAAAAAAAACCTTTGTCCCTATTGGCACTTTATTACAATAGAGGGCAACTTATTAAAGGTGCCTACTGCTTATTGCACCTTAGTGTCTAATGTTTACAATACATTGGTTCAATACATGGCCAGAATTTGCTGCTGTACACTATCTTGACCTCCTTTTCTCTTTCCCCTTGGTTGTCCCTGGTTGGTTATGCCCATTACAAGGGTCATATATATCATGTTTGTAATTTTTATGTGATTTTAAATAGGGATCGACCGATATCGTTTTTTTAGGGCCGATACCGATAATCGGTGCAGGTTAGGGCTGATTGCCGATAACTTATACCGATATTCCGGTATAAGTTACCGGCTATTTAACCCCCTGCGACACCGCTGCAGATCATTGATTTAAAGCGGGCGCTTTAAATCAATGATCTGCAGTGGTTTTTGCGGGGCCATCGGCTGCCGCCGCCGCCACCACCCGCTTCTCTCCCCTTACCTGTCAGGGTGGTCTGGGCCATCCATCCATCGTTCCTGTAGTGTCCGGGGGCGTTCCGGGTGGAGGGTGGTCCGGGCTGTCCTTCTCCCACGGTCTTCTTCTCCACTACGGGCAGGCTCCGGCCTAGTACGCTGCATAGACGCCGCTGCGCAGTGACGCCCGTGCGCAGCGACACACCTGACGTCACGGCGTAGCGACGTCTATGCAGCGTACTAGGCCGGAGCCTGCCCAGAGTGGAGAAGAAGACCGTGGGAGAAGAAGGACAGCCCGGACCGGACCACCCGGAACGCCCCCGGACACTACAGGAACGATGGATGGATGGCCCGGACCACCCCCATTACGGGTAAGTTTAATTTTTTCATTGACTCGGAGGGTGGGGGAGGGGCCCGACCGGTATAGCGGTATGGGAAAAAATCCATACCGGTATACCGACCAGCATCACGGTGGGGGGTGCGGTGGGTCGGGGGTGCGGCGGGTCGAGGGGGTGGCGGTCGCAGTGCGGTGGGGGCGGTGCGGGGGGCGGGGCATTATCGGCTTATCGGCAAGATAATTGCCGATACCGATAATGCCCAAAATCGTGATTATCGTCCGATAATATCGGTCATACCGATAATCGGTCGATCCCCAATTTTAAATGTCTGTCTTATTCATGTTTAATAAAGCTTTTTTGATATACTGATCCATATACGCTGTTTCGCTGTGTATTTAACTTAGTTTATAGCGTATGATCGTTTGCCATTGGCGATTGCTGTTTTGCAATGTATAGACTCCGACAAACCATTAGAACGAGCCAGGAGAAGACTGCACTAGCTCCGTATTCTCTCGTCTCTGTGCCCTATGATAGAGATATGATATGATATGTGGGCCATCTATGGGCATGTGCACAGTGAGGCTGAGTTCACATCACGTTTTTGCCATACTGTTTTCAATCAATTTTTCTGAAGTAAACCGTATGGCAAAAAAAACCCGGATGGAACAATATGGGAAAAAGTAAACCGTATGCGTTTTTAAACCGTATACTGTTGTTAAACGTGCATATAGTTACGTCCGTTTTTATAAAAAAAAAAATATATATATATATATATATATATATATATATATATATATATATATATATATATATATTATATATTATATATATATATATATACACACATACACACATTTTTGAAAAATTTGTCCATTTTTAATCGGAAGGGTGTTGGGTGGGGACTTTAGGATGCAAGTGCGCATGTGCAAAGTAAAAACCGTATACGGTTTCCCGTATGGAACCGTATCCATGTGCGCTTCCCATTGCCATCCATGTTTAAAAAAAAACGTATGCGGTTGCAGTACGGTTTTTAAACCGGAGTCAAAACCGTGGTTGAGCACAGTTTTGTCTCCAGTTTAAAAACCGTACTGCAACCGCATACGTTTTATACATTAAAAATGTATCTCATCAGTTTCATGCACTCCAAGCTACTGACAGCATGATATAGGGATACAGGCTCCCTTATTACAGTGATGCACGATTCACTCTGAAATGCTGCTGCCAGGAACAATGCTTTGTCTCTTGAGGGGTCCCTGGCAGCTTTCCTCCAGCGGCTTTGATCAGTATATCTTTCCCTTTAATGCAATAAGAGAGAGATCTAAAAATGCCTAGTGGGGTGGTCAGAAACTGCTGGGGACCATCCTGATGACTGAGTCCTGTTACTGGCCAGTTATAACTGTGATCATTGTACAGAGGAAGCCTGTACCGGTTTCATTTTGCATGTGGTCCTGGCAGCATGAAGCTGATGACAGGAACCCTTTAAATGCTGCTCCCAATAAAAATTATTTTGGGATTACATTAAAGGGGTTATCTCTTGAAAGCTGTCCAAAGTTGATGTTTTAATGCCCCTAGGAAGAAACTTGAAAAAAAAAAAAAAAAAAATTTCACTTTTCAAGTCTTAAGCTCTGTTCACATTGCTGTCAGGGGCTCCCGTGCAGCAATAGCAGTATGCATTGAATCTGACACTGCATCATGGTTTGCATTTAAACAAAAACCACAACATGACAGTATATATTGCCTAACACGTGAAATAAAGGAATGCAAAAAATATATAAAAAAAATCTAATCTTATTAATTACCTTGGCTACTGGTGATCCAGATCTAAAAATGACAAAAGCATATTTTGTTAGTCCTTATATTACATGACATACAGTTTCCACTACAAATATAATAATGACTATGGCTGTAGAAAATGGACATCATTTTTATGTATGAAATGTCACACTCCTCTTAAAATAAGCTGATTCTATACACTTACCCATCACTGAATGATCCAGGCACAAAAGAGAAAAATTAAGAATTTGAGTTCAGTTGAGTTTGATTTCAGTTAACAATACAGCATGCTTTTAAATATTAAAAATGAGGCTACAGTATTTAAGGCTCTCTCAACAGAGATACGATATGCCAAAATACCTTATTAAACTGTAACTATATTTGTAGGGTTTTGCACGTGCCCTGCTTGTACAATAAGATTTATACACTATACTCCAAAAATCTATTTGAATTATTAAAGGGAATCTATCATTAGATTTTACCATACATAATGGTAAAATATGCTTCCTCACCATCCCTGGGAGACATTCCTGGCCACTGGGATGGCGAGGATATGTTGGGTTAGAAAGTGTTCCCCTCCAGCCCAGTAAGTAGTCCCCTGGGCGTGGAGCCATACTTACCTAGTCCCATCTGCTGTGCTGTAATTGACAGCCCCACCACGTCATCGCTTTGCTCTGTCTGCCTAGGGAGCAGAGCGGTGACACGGCCTGTCAGTCATGCTGAGGGAGCATGATTACAGCTGGAGCAGCAGGACTAAACAAGTATAGCTCATACGCCCCGAGGACTACTTCTGGGGCCAACAGCGGACACTTTTTAAAATCATATCCTCATGATCCTTGTGGGCAGGAAGATCCCCAAGGGTGGTGAGGAACAAGATTTTACCATACAAAACACATTGCCACACATTATATATGGTAAAATCTGATGACAGGTTCCCTTTCATAGGGGATTTTTTTTATTAAATGATTGTGTATGCAAGCCATAGATTTTATTACCATAGTAAGTATACTTACTTCTGTGAAACTGTCCCACAAGGGTAGAGATTCATCAAAACCTGTGCAGATGAAACGTTGACCAGTTGCCCATAGCAATCAAATTGCTTCTTTTATTTTTCAGAAGACTTTTTAAAAATATTAAAGTTATTTGATTGGTGCTATGGGCAACATTTCCACTGCACATGTTTTATAAATAGTCACTTTCAGTGGGGCAAAAAAGTATTTAGTCAGCCACCAATTGTGCAAGTTCTCCCACTTAAAAAGATGAGAGGCCTGTAATTTACATCATAGGTATATCTCAACTAAGACATAATGAGAAAAAAAAAATCCATAAAATCACTGTCTGATTTTTAAAGAATTTATTTGCAAATTATGGTGGAAAATAAGTATTTGGTCAATAACAAAAGTTCATCTCAATACTTTGTTATATACCCTTTGTTGGCAATGACAGAGGCCAAACGTTTTCTGTAAGTCTTCACAAGGTTTTCACACACTGTTGCTGGTATTTTGGCCCATTCCTCCATGCAGATCTCCTCTAGAGCAGTGATGTTTTGGGGCTGTCGCTGGGCAACACTGACTTTCAACTCCCTCCAAGGGTTTTCTATGGGGTTGAGATCTGGAGACTAGCTAGGCCACTCCAGGACCTTGAAATGCTTCTTACGAAGCCACTCCTTCATTGCCCGGGAGGTGTGTTTGGGATCATTGTCATGCTGAAAGACCCAGCCACGGTTCATCTTCAATGCCCTTGCTGATGGAAGGTGGTTTTCAGTCAAACTCTCATGATACATGGCCCCATTCATTCTTTGCTTTACTCGGATCAATCGTCCTGGTCCCCTAGCAGAAAAACTGCCCCAAAGCATGATGTTTCCACCCCCATGCTTCACATTAGGTATGGTGTTCTTTGGATGCAACTCAGCATTCTTGTTCCTCCAAACAAGACGGGTTGAGTTTTTACCAAAAAGTTCTACTTTAGTTTCATCTGACCATATGACATTCTCCCAATACTCTTCTGGATCATCCAAATGCTCTCTAGCAAACTTCAGATGGGCCCGGACATGTACTTGCTTAAGCAGGGGGACACGTCTGGCACTGCATGATTTGAGTCCCTGGCAGAGTGGTGTGTTACCGATGGTAGCCTTTGTTACTTTGGTCCCAGCTCTCTGCAGGTCATTCACTAGGTCCCCCCATGTGGTTCTGGGATTTTTGCTCACCGTTCTTGTGACCATTTTGACACCACAGGGTGAGATCTTGTGTGGAGTCCCAGATTGAGGGAGATTATCAGTGGTCTTGTATGTCTTCCATTTTCTAATAATTGCTCCCACAGTTTATTTCTTCACACCAAGCTACTTGCCTATTGCAGATTCAGTCTTCCCAGCCTGGTGCAGGTCTACAATTTTGTTTCTGGTGTCCTTCGACAGCTCTTTGGTCTTGTCCATAGTGGAGTTTGGAGTGTGACTGTTTGAGGTTGTGAACAGGTGTCTTTTATACTGATAAGTTCAAACAGGTAACGAGTGGAGGACAGAGGAGCCAGAAATCTTGCTTGTTTGTAGGTGACCAAATACTTGTTTTCCACCATAATTTGCAAATAAATTCTTTAAACAATCAGACAATGCAATTTTATGGTTTTCTCATTATGTCTCTCATAGTTGAGGTATAACTATGATGAAAATTACAGGCCTCTCATCTTTTAAGTGGGAGAACTTTGGTGGATGACTAAATACTTTTTGCCCCACTGTATTTTACCACTCTTTACTTGTGGTAATGCAGGATCACAGAGAAGGTTCATACGATTCTATTTGAACAGGACAGAAACACATTTTCAAATGTTCCATCAGTTTACACAAGCATGGCATGGTTTTCCCCACGATATAGCTTAAGCAAGCCGTACACAGAACCTACCGTAATTACACTGCATGAATTATACACACAACCAAGCCAAACAAAATCCTCAGAATGCGTACATATAAGGCTATGGGTGTCATATCACAGATCTGTACAACAGTTCTCCATAATGCAGCCATGTAATGAGGTAACCTGTCACCATTTATTAGCATCATGTTATACAACAGGAGAAGCTGAGCAGATTGCTATAGAGTATCTCACATGAGTCCAGCACTGACATTATTGTAAATCATTTTATTATAACTTTTCATATATCAACACTGAAGAAATTATAATATGCTACAATTTAAAGTAGTGAGTACACAGCCTGGTTAAAGGGGCACTCCGGTGGAAAACTAACTTTCTGGCACCAGTTAATTTAAATTAAAAAAACTGATTTGTAAATTAAAATTATATTAACCACACCTCTAGGATCTCACCAACTTTGTTGGTACACAATTAAGATTGGAGACAATTTCATAAAAAGTGCAAAAATGTATTAATGTATCAATTATTAGACCTTCAGTTAAAACATGCATATCAAAAGCGAATAAAATTCAAAAAAATAAAGCGCTAATCATAGTAACATTTAACCATTGGGCCCTAATAGAAAAATGTAGTACTGTTTGTAATTATAAAGGTACTTGGTGCTATGTTAAGGTAATCTGTTAATACAGAATTCCAATAGTCCGGCACCTAGAAATTTTTCAACAAATGTATGGTATACATTAAATTGGATGTTGCACAGTCACTGGAACGGTTGCTTAAACAGTCTATGGAATGAAGGAGTTTGCCACCTGTAAACTTGTGTGAGGTTTAAAATCACGTATCTCATCCGATCTCCGGCCGCTGGTCTCGTACTGCAACGGACCAAAAGTGGGATCCTGCGGCTGTTTGCGGTTAAACCAATACTGGAGTCCTCAAGATAGCTGGGATTTCAGGCTCTGTGTGTGTGGCGATGAAATACATTTTTGCACTTTTTATGATGAAATTGTCTCCAATCTTTATTGTGTACCAACAAAGGTGGTGAAATCCTTAAGGTGTGGTTAATATAATTTTATTCAAGTGTTTCTATTGACCGGTGGGAACCGATCTCCTAACCACTTATACCGTGGATTCTCGGTTATGAGCAGCACACGTTTATGTTGGCATCATAAAATTGACCTATTTTTACTTTTTGAAGTATCTTTGGAACAGTGGGCTGTGCAAATTAAAATTAAATCTTTCGTTTTCACGGACCACTGTTCAAAAAATCTGTCAGACATCTGTGGGGTGTAAATGCTCACTGTACACCTTATTACATTCCGTGAGGGATGTAGTTTCCAAAATGGGGTCACATGTGTGGGGGGGGGTTCCACTGTTCTGCCACCATGGGGGCTTTGTAAACACACATGGCCTTCAATTCCAGACACATTCTCTCTCCAAAAGCCCAATGGCGCTCCTCTTCTGAGCATTGTAGTTCGCCCGGCGAGCACTTTACGTCCACACATGGGGTATTTATATACTCAGGAAAAAAAGACCCCCAAAATGTGTAACCCCATTTTTTCTATTGCCCCTTGTGAAAATGAAAAATTTGGGATAACACCAGCATTTTAGTGAAGAAAATAAAATTTTTCATTTTCACGTCCAACTTTGACAATTTTTTGTTAAACACCTGTGTGGTGTTCTGGTTCACTATACCCCTTGTTACATTCCATGAGGGGTGTAGTTTCCAAAATGGGGTCACTTGTGGGTATTTTTTTTTTGCATTTATGGTCAGAACCGCTGTAAAATCAGCCACCCCTGTGCAAATCACCAATTTAGGCCTCAAATGTACATGGTGCGCTCTCACTCCTGAGCCTTGTTGTGCGTCTGCAGAGCATTTTAGGTCCACATATGGGGCACTCAGGAGAAATTGTCTTACAGATTTTGGGGGTCTTTTTTTCCTTTTCCTTCTTGTGAAAATGAAAAGTATGGGCCAACACCACAATGTAAAAATGTTTTTTACACTAACAGGCTGGTGTAGACCGCAACTTTACCTTTTCATAAGAAAAAGCCCCCCCCAAAAAAATTTGTTGGGTAATTTCTCCTGAGTACGGAAATACCCCATATGTGGCCCTACACTGTTGCCTTGAAATACGTCAGGGCTCCGGAGATCGAGAGCACCATGCGCATTTGAGGCCTAAATTAGATATTTGCATAGAGACGGACCCGGATGCAAGAATTAGACCTGCCTCGGATACCAAAATTACCCTACGGCAGTGTTTCCCAAAAAGGGTGCCTCCAATGCCTGTCCGGCAATACTGGGAGTTGTTGTTTTGCAACAGCTGGAGGCTCAGTTTTAGAAACCGTGCCGTACCAGAGGTTTTGCATTTTTATTTGGGGGGGTAACTGTGTAGGGGTATGTGTATATGTAGTGTTTTACCCTTTATTTTGTGTAGTGTAGTGTTTTTAGGGTACACTCAGACTGACAGGGGATTAAGCGAGTTTCCCGCTAGGAGTTTGAGCTGCAGCGGAAAATTTCCTGCATCTCTAACTTGCAGCGAGAGACTAACTGTAAACCCTCACCTGTGTGAATGCTGTTCAGCCTGCAGCTGTTGAAAAACTACAGCTCCCAGCATGCCCTTTGGCGGTCCGTGGTTATGCAACAGCTGGAGGCACACTGGTTGCAAAACACTGAGTTAGGTTGGGAAACCTTGTCTGTTTCCAAACTCAGTGTTTCCCAGCCAGTGTTCCTCCAGATGTTGCAAAACTACAACTCCCAGCATGCATGGTCTTTCAGTCCATGCTGGGAGTTATAGTTTTACATCAGCAGGAGGCACACTTGTTGGGAAACACTGAGTTAGGAAACAGACAATGTTTCCAAACCGGTGTGCCTCCAGTTGTTCAAAACTACAACTCTCAGCATGCCTAGACTGCCGACGGGCATGCTGGGAGTTGTAGTTCTGTAACATCTTTCCCTTCAGATGTTGCAGAACTACAACTCCCAGCATGCCTGGACAGTCTCTGTCTATAGCTTAGAGACCACTGTATAGTGGTCTACAAACTGTGCTCTTCCAGATGTTTCAAAACTACAACTCCCAGCATGCTGAGACTGTCCAGGCATGCTGGGAGTTGTAGTTCTGCAACATCTGAAGGGCCAGATGTTACAGAACTACAACTCCCAGCATGCCTGGACTGTCTGGGCATGCTGGGAGTTGTAGTTTTGAAACTCCTAGAAGCTGCAGTGAAGATGAAGGCGATCTTCACTGCAGCATCTGACACCGCAGCCGCACCACTTGACAGCTGGCGGTCCCGGTCCCCGCTGCATCAATGGCCCCCGCACCTCGCTGCCATCTTCCCCCGCTCTGCCCCGACATCCAGGGGAGGGCAGAGCATGGGGAAATGAATGCCCCCCCAAAGGGTGCATTCACATTGGGCATATCTTGCTGAATCTTCACTTGCGGAATTCAGCAAGCGGTGATTCAGTCTGGCAGCCGCCACTGTAACTCTTCGGCGGTAGGACCGCACGCACGGCACTGCGCCATCACCATTGACGGCTATGCAGTGCTCATAGACTTCTGCTCAAAGAATGAACATGTTCTTTCTTTGTGCGGAACAATTTCAGAAGCAGAATTGTCCGCCGCTGAAATTGCTCAGCGTGAACGGGTCTCGTGGAAGACCCATTCACACGGATGTTAAAGTTCACCGCGTGTAATTCTGCGGAAATTATGTCATGTGAACGCACCCTTAACAACATAGGATGTAAATGTACTTCCTGGTACCCAATGCACATTAACGTACATTTACGTCCTGTACATGACCACTGGAGTGTTACTTGTGTCATGCGCGGCAGGTCCCAGCTGCTATCAGTAGCCAGGGACCAACTGGTAATGGTGCACATCAGCGATCGCGCTGATGTGTGCCCTTAACCCCCAGATGCCGTGATCAATACAGATCGCGGCAGTGCGGTCACTAAAATGGCTTATCCGATCATCCATAATGGCGGATGGAGGTCCCCTCACCTGCCTGTCTGTCTGTCTCCTGGGGTCTTCTGCTCTGGTCTGATATCGAGCAGACCAGAGCAGAAGATCGCCCAAAACACTGATCAGTGCTATGCTATGAAAAATCCCCTCCCCAATAAAAAAAAATTCCCATTTAACCGCCAGAAAAAGTAAAAAAAAAAAAATTAATTAATAAACATATTTGGTATCGCCGCGTGCGTAAAATGTCCAAACATCAAAATATGTTAATTATCCTGTACGGTGAACGGCGTAAACGTAAAAAAAAAAAGTCAAAAATTGCTGTTTTATCACATAATAGTAAAAAAAAAAAGTATTAAAAGTTTCATATATGCAAATGGGGTATCAAATAAAAGTGTAGATCACGCTGCAAAAAATGAGCCCTCATACAGCCGCTTATATATTGAAAAATGGAAAAAAGTTATATGTCGTCAAAATAGAGGGATTTTAAACGCACTAATTTGGTTAAATTAGAGATTTTTTTTAAAGCGGTACAATAATAGAAAAGTATGCAATCATGGGTATCATTTTAATCGTATTGACCCACAGAATAAAGAAAACATGTCATTTTTACCGTAAATTGTACAGTGTGAAAATGAAACCTTCCAAAATTAGCAAAAATTGCCATTTTCTTTTCAATTTCCCCACACAAATAGTATTTTATAATTTCACCATACATTTTATGGTAAAGTGAGTGATGTCATTACAAAAGGACAACTGGTCGCACAAAAAACAAGCCCTCATACTTGTCTGTGAATGAAAATATAAAAAAAGAGTTATGACTTTTAGAAGGTGAGGAGTAAAAAACGAAAATGCTAAAATAAAATTGGCTGAGTCCTTAAGGTCAAATGTGCTGTGTGCTTATGGCATTAAAGGAAAATGGTCAGCCTGTTCACCCACACCAAACCCAAAACACTGGGTTATAGTGTGGGTGAACAGGAGTCCAACAAAGGGTCACTTAAAGGACATCTGCAGCCCTTTAACACTTATCCCCTATCCACAGGATAGGGGCTAAATGTTTGATCTCTATCTCCTGCACGGGGCCACGCCTCTGCTGCGGCTCTCACGTGCAGGAGGCGTGCCGGCCGCAGTATGACGCTGCAGCCGACATGCCTCCTCCATGTAACTCTATGAGAGAGGCAGCATTCGTGCCTCCCCGCCTCTCCCATAGAACTGTATGGGGAAGTGGCGTAACAGTTGACCTCTCAGGTCGACATTATACGCATTAGCGCTCACACTGAGCGCTAATGCCGAGGCTCCGTTTAGGAGATCGCGGGGTTCCCAGTAGTCTGACCCCCTGCGATCAAACACTTATCCCCTATCCATTGGATAGGTAATAAGTGTTAAATGGCTGCAGATGTCCTTTATATATGTCCAGTAGGTCCTGAGATGTGTCCGACCAGAAGATCCTCAGCTAAATTCAGTGAATAGTACTGTACTACAGTCTTCCTGAACCTCCACCATTGAAAAAGAGGACGCAGCTCCCCGAAACGCGTCTGGTGTTAAGACAACCCTGCACATCATCTGAGACAATCGTTACCGCATTGCCGGTCCTCACCTACCCTCTCACCTGCTCCCCGTGATGTCGGGGTAGAGAGGATACCTCCAGCGCTGCCATACGCTGATACGATCGCTAGGCTTCACAGCGCTGCCACACGCTGCTTCCCAGCAATCATCTCCGACCCCCAGCACCGGATCCTATCACCCCTCCTACATTTCTCCCGTGCCGCCGGGACAGAGGGACGTGCATCCGGATCGCAAGTAAAGCCGCACACATCTGACCGTGCACACTGTAGCCGGTAAGAGGCACAAAGGCCCACATTTATCATTGCCTTTAGACTGGTTTTTGTGTCTAAAAAAAAGGGGCAAAAAAGGCGCAAGCAGGGTTTTTTTGCGCCTTTTTTGCCCCTTTTTGTTTACACATTTCTGCTGATTTTGAGTTGCAATCCACTGATTTTGGCAATAGATATGATATGGAAGGGATTTATAATTGCGCCTTTTTGTAAAAAAGGAGCAAAAAAAGGCGCAAAGCCACTGAAAAGTCTCTAAAACTACACCAGCCCAGACATGGTGTAGCTTTTTGGTGTATGTGTAGACCGAAATTTCAGAAAATGTGGACCTGCACAAAATTTATCAAAGCTCTTTTACCTTTTAATAAATTTGGTGCTCCTACACATTATCAGCACACACAAAAAAAAAAAAAGGTGTAAAAAAATGCTACACTTGCACTGCAATGATAAATGTGGGCCATAGTGCTTAAACTGTAAAGCGATTGCCCTCTTCCATTCAGTCCCCGTGCCGTCGGGGTAGAGGGGGCATCGCCTGTATCTCTGCACCTAAAAACGTTTATAGTGGGCCCCAATCTGGGAGGCTCCAGAGCTACTGAAAATTACCCTATTGGATTATTAACTTTTTGCCATGCACTTTCATCTGGATTAATCCCGGCTCCTATAATATGACTTTACAGTATAACTAAACAGATACTGTTTGCACTGTCCCATTGCCCCACTTTCATTGTCCAATTGTTGAAGTGCAATATCACTGTTTATATTTTATATTTTTAGTATTTTATACCATTGTAAACATTTTATCTAGTGACCAGTCTGCGACAAGGGCCCTGCCGCAGACCTCACATCATTTTCTAAATAAATTTCATTATTTTATGCTATTTTAGACACGTTTTCTCTTTCTCTTCTTTCTAATTTTTGACCATATATCTTTTACTCTTACCTAGCCTAGCAGGACTGCCTCCCTTTTTATACTATTAGATTCAGTATAACTTGACATTTATTGATTGAAATCTCTGAACTTTCTATGCTTAGGAGTCCAGTAGGCAGTTCCATCATTGACATTGTCTACTAAACTCATAATAAACAATAGAAAGAAAAGGTATTCCAATTAATAAGTTTCAACTTTTACACTGACTCATTTACCACAAAGATATATGTCGGTCTGCTCAACAACGTCTGCTCTATAGCATGATGCTGAGATAGCCACTTCATGGTGACCATTTTTCTTTACTTGTAGTCTGTGGATAATTTATGTTACAGCATGATAAAAATTTCACAAAAAAAAGATCTTAAAAGGGTTACTATAATAAAAAATAAAAAAAAAGACTTTTCAATGCTAATTATAAGCTGGAGAAGTTTGCAGCAGTGTGTTGCTTACTTGTGGCTGTCAATCAAATCCGACCTTTTCGTTCATGCAGCAAAAAGGTTGTCTCTGTTGCGCAATGCTACACACTCCCCCAGCTTAAAGGCTCATGTGTGTTGACATATCTGTGCAACATGGCAAAAGTATTTTTATTATTATTATTTTTTTTTAAATAACAAGAACCCTTTAAAGAAACAATGTTAAAACAGATCTAGGGGATACAAACCCGTTGCCTTTCTTCCCTTCAAGGGTATTTAAATGTTGTTCCAATGTTTCCATAAGACTGCTAGGTGCCTATGAAATAAATAACACATATTAGACTGATGCGTAATTCTTCACAATGCATAATATTTCCACAATGGGTAATATTTACAAATGGAATATATAACTTTAAATATTATATGGGTAAAGACATATTACATTGGCATCTCAGTGATCAGCAGACACCCAAATTAAGTCACCCAAGGGACTAGAGATGAAACCACACGTAGGTCAGGCCACTAATCCAAAGCTGTGGCATGCAAAGTAAGGAAAAAAAAAAAAAGTATATATATATAAAAAAAAAATATATATAATAATAAAAAGGTGGGATACCACCAGTCTAATAGCAACATTTTCTTTAGTCTTAATAAAATGTAAAACCAGGGAAAGCAGCACCAAGCCATATGAGAGCACAGCCAGTCAGAATTTATTTCTACTGTAATGATGTCATAGTGGTTCAGTATTGTTCTGTTGCATGGAAATGGGAAAGTATGGATGCCGTGCACATACAGCTTTAGAAAACACTGGTTTATAGCTCCCTCAGATAGTCAAGTAGAGACTACAGTAAATCACACACCGCTTACGGTTTAGATCAGTGCTACATTATTCTTTTATCTCAAAGCCTACATCACAAAGCAGGGTTACCATTTGACCACCAGTACAACTTATTCCATATTCGTTTATCAATAATTTTTTTCTTGTCTCTATAAAGCACAATTTACTGGATTTAAGGAATGAAAGCTGGGATATTTTGTTTGTCATTTTGTGTTGTGATTCTAATTTGAAGAGATAAAAGAGGTAATGCAGGTGTTAGGATCGTACTAAGAAGTAGATTATAGGGAGTGAATAAAGACACGCTGAAAGCAAAGTATTAACACTAGAAGTTAGTGCCTAAATTACCGGCTCATCGGCGATACCATCCTTAAAGGAAGAAAAAATATGGTTAACATTGGAGTTCTCCTAATAGGCTCTCTCAGTGTAATACATACCCTCTAATAACACATGGGTAGATTAAATGGCTTTGGATTAAATTGGCCCTGGTGTGTGTTAGCATGTCTGCGGTAACTAGATTAGGAAAATGAGAAACTAATGCAATTGTGGGCTCCAGTGGGGCAGACATCCCTAAAGGATAACAACTGGGCTTGGCTGTACAATCTCTTAACAGGTGCTAGTTACAGAGTTACTCCTAGATTTAATAAAAAAATAAAAAAAAATAATAAAAATAAAAAAACATTCCATAGCCTGCTGTGTGTGTGCAAAAAAGAAGAAATTTACTATACTCCCCTCTGCCTGGAATGCTGTCCCCTCTGTTTATTCAGCCTGATAACTTGGCCTCCCTGCTCTGCTAATAACCTTCTGAACCTACTGCAGTCTCAGTCATTGGTTACAGTGGGTTAAGATGTCTGCAGGAGAGCTTGTCATCAGAGTAAGTAAACCGTGACACAGGGGCAGAGTGACAACACTGGACTAGGCAAAGGTAAGTATGCTCTGTTTTGTTATTTTACACACACAGCAGGCTATAGTTTGGCATACTTGGAAATTAATAATTAACTAAATCTTTCTACAGCATGTGTATGGAGCTTCACAGATTGCACCATATAAAAAACAAGTGTCTAAAAATAAGTCTAAAATAAGTCCACATCTACACATGGCAGCTTTGATGGGGTCATTGTGGCCAGTGTCCTATTTATCTGGGGCTTGAAGTTATCCATGTACATGCTGCTAAAACCACCCCATGCTGATGTTTGAAGCAGATCTGTCAGTTTCAAGAATTTCTTCAACACATGTGCCTATTGTGGATACACTAAAAGCACAGTCGCCAAGATCTCAGTTCAGAAACCACATTTTCAGAGACCATGCAAACAAATGGGGAGTCCTAATGAGTCCCATTAATGACAAGTAATGGTATAGATGGGCATATTAAAAGGCAGGGGGTTTTTCTTTAAATAAAGAAATAAAGAAGTCTGCTCACCTGGGTAAGATCAGGGATGTCACCTTTATCGATTCCAACTTGCTGTAATACAAATTAAATATAGAAATGTTAAACTTACAAAAGTTTATTAAAGGGAATCTGTCAGCAGCACAAACTTGTTGGTACAGGGTAACAGTGCAGAGAACATGGAGCTCAGCAGTGCAGGATAGATGAGAATGTGGCTGAAGAACCTCTGATGATCATCATCATGTGATAGGAGTGGGTGGAGCACATCTAGTGTAAAAAATGGGAACATTCCCAGAGCACCAAAGCACTTCATTTGCATATTTGGATTTTCTGGCATGGGACCAAGAAGGAAAAAAATGTAAACAGCATTGGAATTCGTGTCACTCGCACTACCTTGTACCAGCAGGTTACTGTGGGTGACAGATTCCATTTAAGCAGTATAAATAGCAATTTTGGAAATAAGCCGTTCCCAAGCATATCTATAATACCCATTAGAAGGCATCTTGTGTAGTAGATTTGTAGAATCAGACTGCGGTGTATAAGAGGGGTTTCTGAATACAGTTTTTAAGCGGCTTACCTCTGCAACCTTCATAAACTCTGAAACTCTTGTCATTCTAGTCAGGAACCGCTTATAAATTTCTAGAGCATCCTTGCATTGACCTTTCTTCATTTCAAAGAATTTCTCTGGTACACACAAAAAGATAGGGAAAATTATAGGATATATATTTATTGATATTCTTGGGATGAAACTGTAAGCCACACATTATGGAAAATATATAGCATTTCTAGATAGCTTTCACTATAAGTTGGCGGTACATGCCAATTTACAGATCTATCAGCCTATCAATGGATGCCAAGATCAGGCCACAGGTTTGGGCAGTTTTGTCTGAAATGTGGACATCCAAGACATCTTTCAGGCTAGGTTCACATATAAATTTTGATACTTAAATTGCCATTTTATACAGCTTTTCCCACTGAATTACATTGAACTCAATAGGAAAACACTTCACAGTTTGTTTGAAATTTTTTTACAGCTGTAAATATAGCAAATGTATAAAAAGAAAGTGCAAGGTATTTGTACCATCTGTTTTATGTGCAAAAATTTACGTTTGTTTACACTTTTTGTGGTGTGCAAATGCCTAAAAACTCTTAAAAATTGCACGCATACACATGATTTGCATTAAATGCCTAAAAACTGCAAAAAGAAAACATTTTAAAAAGCATATAGCTTGTAAAACAAGAGTAAATTCCCTGCGTGAACAAAGCCTCACAGACCAACTATAAATGACAAGTTATTCCAAAATATATGGCAAATATACACAAAAGGGATCAGATAACTTAAAGGGGTTATTAAAGGGGTAGAATTTTATTTTTTTTTTTTAAATCAACTGGTCCCAGAAAGTTTAACAGATTTGTAAATTACCGTTCAAAGCTGACTGCCGCGTCTGAAGGGAAAGTGACACTAACCCGGCTGTTCAGTCGGGCTGTTCGGGACTCGCGATTTCACCGCGGCGGTCCCGAACAGCCCGACTGAATAGCCGGGTTAGTGCTTACAGGACACCGGGAGGGACCTTACCTGCCTCCTCGGTGTCTTCTCCGTTCAGGGATCCCCTGTATGGCCGGCGCTCTCCTTCCTAGTCATCACGTCGTCGCGTACGTGCGTCGGCGTGCGTAACGACGTGATGGCGGCGACGGAGAGCGAGGATACCCGGCCGGCAGCAGAGACGTTCCAGAGCGACGGGGACACGGCGACAGCGATGGAGCGACATCCAGGGCAGCGGTGACGGGTCCGGAGCGGCGGGGACACGTGAGTATTACCTCCTATGCAGTGGTCTTTAATCTGCGGACCTCCAGATGTTGCAAAACTACAACTCCCAGCATGCCCGGACAGCCAACGGCTGTCCGAGCATGCTGGGAGTTGTAGTTTTGCAACATCTGGAGGTCCGCAGGTTGAAGACCACTATTGGGTTCAAAATCTTTATTTTTTTAGATTTTGCCCCTAAAAATTGGGTGCGTCTTATACGCCGGTGCTTCCTATAGGACGAAAAATACGGTACTTCTATTAAAAAAAAATCTTAATTCTTCCAGTACTTATTAGCTGCTGAATGCTACAGAGGAAATTCTTTTCTTTTTGGAACACAGTGCTCTCTGCTGACATCACAAGCACAGTGCTCTCTGCTGACATCTCTGTCCATTTTAGGAACTGACCAGAGCAGCATATGTTTGCTATGGGGATTTTCTCCTACTCTGGACAGTTCTTAAAATGGATAGAGACGTCAGCAGAGAGCACTGTGCTCGTGATGTCGGCAGAGAGCTCTGTGTTCCAAAAAGAAAATAATTTCCTCGGTAGTATTCAGCAGCTAATAAGTACTGGAAGGATTAAGATTTTTTTTTTTAATAGAAGCATCTTACAAATCTGTTTACATTTCTGGCACCAGGCGATTTAAAAATAAAAATAAAGTTTTCCACCAGGGTACCCCTTTAAGGAATAATAAAAAAAAAAAAAAAAAAAGCTAATTTATTTCCAAAACTGTTCCACGTCCATCTCCAGGTTGGGTGTGGTATTACAACTTGGCTCCATCCACTTCAATAGAACTGGGCTGCAGAACCACACCCAACCAGAAGACACAGACAAGACAGACGGAAGAGTTTTTGAAAGAAAGCAGCTATGTTTTTCTATTTCTGGATAACCCCTTAAAAACAAGAATTTTTAGATGGCATATATAAACAAATAAAGCCATACAAAAAAAAGAAAAACAAACAAACAAACACATGGAATACCAGGTGACGCCTACCAACTGCCTCTCAATTGTTATGGTATACTGCACTCCTTTACTACTGTTCACACTGGTGTCACAGTTCTAATGCACTGTCCCTAACAAGCACAATATCTGCTACACAAACTGCCTAGTAAAGGAAACCTGAAAGACCCTTAATAAGTCAATAGGATCCTTTGCTTAACCAATGGTCCATGCCAATCATGGATCCTGTAGAAATAGAAGCCATGACACCAGTGTGAACGTCTGCTTTAATGTATGTGTATGCATAAGCTTTAGTTAGAAGAATTTGGGTGTACTTTATTAAAATTATCTTGACAATTGGCATTCCTTTTTCTTCTCTTGAAAATCTAACCTGACATTGCACACACTACTTATACTCACCCAATAAATTAATTATTCCATCATTATAACATGCAAATAACTTGATAAGATCTTTAAATAGAAGCATAAAAGCAGCATTTATTACACCGTTGGTCAATTCATTAGGATGAACCTGTAAAGAAATAAACCATCGTAAGATAACCATAACACAAGCAGATTAATGCCATGTACAGAAACACTTTCTGCCAACTGGGCTCAAATGTTATTCAACATAAAAGAACACAACCTTCTTGTTTGATAATTTTCTTTTTGTTTTCTTTTAAAAAAGCTGTTTTTACGCCAGGCAAATACAGTTATTAGGGTGCGTTCCCACGTATCTCACGCTGCTCAAAATTTACGGCAGCAGCGGGAAATACGCTGCGTATTCCTTGATCACTATACACACAGGGCTTTCCGGAAGAAGCCCTATGCGTGGAGTGAGTTTTGGAGGCGGGGCTGCGTGCCGGCATGACTGTGATGTGCGGCTCTGCCTCCAAAACTCACTACACACATAGGGCTGCCGCCGGAGAGCCCTTAAGGAGAATCTGTCACATTGAACAAACAGCCTAATATGTGAATGCCTTGTGTTATAGAGCAGGACTGGGCAGATTGATATAAAGTTTTGTGGGAAATGATTCAATATAACTTGCAACTTAAAAATGGGCTTTTCTAGGCTTAAAGCACAACTGTCATGAGTTTTTAGCCCCCCAGACTACTACAATGTTGTTACAGATCTCCATAACGTGAGTGTAACCATACCTTTATCGCTTTTCCTCCTTCTTTTATAACTTATAAAAATACATTTATCCAGCGGTCAGCCCAGTCGGATAGGCATGGCTTGGGGTTAGCAAAGCCCTGCGGCCGCCACACCTTTCCTCTCCTTTCAGCGCTTGTATCGCTGTGTAGTAAGACACAGCGCATCCACAGTGTATGCGCCCCTCTTGACGTGCGTGTGCCACCGCCCTGCAGTGACAGAGCGAGCGCTGACTCCCGCTGCCTATGCACTCACTGCGCAGGTGCAATACTAGAGGAAGGGAGAGGGGCATGCGCTGCGTCTTACTACACAGCGGTCCCAGCACTTAAAGGAGAGGATAGGCGTGGCGGAGGTGGCGGGGATTTGCGAACCCCAAGCCATGCCTATCCGACTGTGCCTGACCGCTGGATAAATTTATTTTATAAATTATAAAAGAAGAAGGAAAAGCAATAAAGGTATGGTTACACTCACGTTATGGACATCTGTAAAAACATTGTAGTAGCCTGGGGGGGGGCTAAAAACTCATGACAGTTGCGCTTTAAAACGATTTATGGCTTATCTTCAACATAGCCATCAACTGCTGTTTGGCAGGGTGCCTTCACCCCACTGATCAGCTGTTTAGGAGAGCCATGTAACCCTGCACTACACAATGAACAGGACCAGTAGCAGTTCATTATATAGTGGTGTAACAAAAAGAAATCAGCTCACCCCATTGCTTAGCCACCGAGCACTGAAGCAGGGAGGACTGCACTGAATTCCAAACCGCACAAAGAAAAGAAAATCCAGCTCGGTCTCTTTGCGGCTATGTTTCTCTATTTGTGTTGTACTTTATTCACATACAGCTGCATGGATACAGGTAGGTGGTAGGCTGTGACGTGTTTCGGCCTGGCCGAAACACGTCACATCCTACCACCTACCTGTATCCATGCAGCTGTATGTGAATAAAGTACAACACAAATAGAGAAACATAGCCGCACATCCCCCATTTGTATTTTGATCTACTTGCTTCCCGGGATAACTTAAAAAACTAACAGGTTGTTAGTATACATTTTGATCAAAAAGTACAAGCCCACCTAGTCAGAGTGGGTCCCTAACCTAACACTGGCATAGTGCCGGGCGGCGACACTGCCTCCGAGACACCATGCCCACAGGGGGAACGACCCAGTGGCCAGGCAGCCCCACTGCTGCCCAACCAAGCCCCTGGCTTTAGGGCCGCACCACCCCACAGACAAAGCATCACAGAAACAATGGACACCACAATGGAAACCACAACAGTGTGAACACTTACCATGTGCTCCCTACCACAGTGTCTATGGGGAGGCGTGGCCCTGGGACTGGTTTGAGTGGCATTGGGGCTGCTCTGCCAGTGGGTTGTTCCCCCTGTGGGCACTGGTGTTGCGGAGGTGGTGGTCGACGCCCAATGCTACCCCATTTTATGTTAGGGACCCACTCTAAATAGGTGGCCTTGACGTGGCGAGGGGGCTTGTACCTTTTGATCAAAATGTATACTAACAACCTGTTAGTTTTTGAATTTATGCTGAGAAGCAAGTAGATCAAAATACAAATTGTGGATGTGCAAACATGTCTGTTTTCTCTACTTGAATTCAATTGTATGTGAAGAAAGCTTGCACCGTTGACCTGAGACTGAGCTGGATTTTCTTTTCTTTCCATTTTATAGTGGTGGTACCAGGTTACTGCAGATCACCTCCTAATCAGTTCAATGGAAATGGAGCTGCAATAACCAGATACCACCATTCTACAATGAGCAGTTTCCGGCACTGGTTAGTGTAGTGCAAGGTGCCATGGCTCTCCCAGACAGCTGATCAGTGGGGGATAGCAGGTTAAAGCCTAGAAAACTCCTTTAAATTAAATTCCAGCAACTGGTCTTAGGAGTCTAGTAGGTGGTCTTATTAATGACTTATAACTGTTTACTGGAGTAAACTCAGAGCTCGTGCAGTATACCATGCTGCCTGAAGCTCAGATGGCATGTTTAATCTTATAGGTTCGCTTAAAGATCTATTGAATATCCTACAACATTACGCTAATTCAAAAATCCCAAACATGTATTTGTACTTGGCATAAACTACAGTTTATGGTTTGTGGAAATGTATACTATGTCTCAATAAAAGCTAAACTGGCTACATGATACAGATCTAGAACACTATTTGTTTCAGATGCAGACTCTCTAGAATCATTGGCACTAATAGAGTCCGTTCTTACAGCTTCCTGTTATACATCTTTACACATTTAAATGTCAGAAAAAAATAGTCATTATCCAGCATGTAACAGAACTCATATAACACAGTGCTAGATGAATCCTGTGTTAACCTTTTAGGATGTTTTCAACCAAGGTCTATAATTGTACTTCTTGTCAAGCAACAGGAAAGTCAAACTGGTGATTCAAAAGGAGGACTGGATCCTCGGACAAGTGATAAAACATTTTCTAAAATTATTTTTAGAATCAGACTTCAACTACAAGAAGAGGATTTAAATTCCCTCTTCACACCACAAAAGATGTACAAGAGAGCAGATCTCCTGAACATGGTGTAAAAGGAGGTAGCAATGTGCCCTTTAGACCTTTACCGGTCACAACTACTCAATCTAGTTTGGGGGACATAGTTGTAATGTAAGCCTGCACAGAGGTCCCTGGTTTATAAAATGAAAAGATCTAATAGACAGGCATCTAAGGCATTATGACTACTCAGCTTTTCATATACACCGAGTTATTTCATATTTTTTTTCTTAATTTAGATATATTGTTTATACACTGTGCACCAATGAGTTTTGTGGGAATTGACAAACTACAGTGGTCACTCAACTTTCAATGGCCTCATACAATGTTTCTTTCTGGCTCATTTTAACTTGAAACCGGACTCAACATACAATGCTACAGACAGTCCAGATCTATGAAACAGGTCAATGGCTGGAAGAACTGACCAATCAGAAAGCGCATTTCAATGGTAAAAAACAAAGTACATATCCCAGGTGTGGTGTCACTCTGGTGTCCTATTGCCCAGCTATCTTTGTGTATCTTTGTGCCCAGCTATATTCTGCAATGTAATTGTTAATATCAATATTAATTACACTATACCCATTCTGGGATATGTACTATGTAAGGGTTTGTAATGTTTGATAGGGCTATATCTGTGACACTTGAGTGACACCTTGTTTTTTTTTTATCCTATCTGGGTGGAATCTCTCCATTTTTAATGTAACACATTAATAAACTTTAAATATTTTGGAATATACCTTTTTGAATGACTATTTTTTTCTGTTTTGTTGGATATAGTAAGGTGGTCATATAGCACTCGATTATGGGGCTTATTTATGTATTGTGTGTACACATTGAAGTAGGATTTACTTAGACACCCTTCTATCTGATATTTCTGTACCAAGGTTAGCTTCTCCTTTGGACCCTAGGTGGGGGAGGCTCCATTTTACTTTTTTGGGACAATGGGGAAGATTTATCAAAACCTGTCCACAGGAAAAGTTGCTGAGTTGCCCATAGCAACCAATCAGATTGCTTCTTTCATTTTTCAGAGGCCTCTTCAGAAATGAAAGAAGTGATCTGATTGGTTGCTATGGGCAACTCAGTAGCTCTCCTCTGGACAGGTTTTGATAAATCTGTATTAGTATTCTACTTATTTCTCTTTAATCCACTGTTTTTTCTTTCTTTCTATTTTTGGATGCCATTTTGGAGACTTCAAAACTAATCACCAGGTTTTCATATCGTTATGGTCTCATAATAATATGGTTTCAATATACAATGGTCATCCTGGAACTACTGTATATGTGTGAATGCAATAATGATATAGGTAAGAAATTACAATATTAAGAAGAAACTAAGTTTATTGTGGAAAACCGTACAACTGAAAGGTGGCTCTAGTAGTAGAATTACGTGCTCCCTCTCAAAGTCTGTAAACTGGGTAAAATGTTGAGCGCATTGTTGAGGCATGTCTTGTGGTCACTACCCAAAAGTAGCCACTGAAAGCCTTTTTATAAAGATCAATGGGGAGATTTATCAAAACCTGTCCATAGGAAATGTTGTTGAGTTGCCCATAGCAACCAATCAGATCCCTTCTTTCATTTTAGACAGGCCTTTTCAAAAATGAAAGAAGCGATCTGATTGGTTGCTATGAGCAAATCAGCAACTTTTCCTCTGGGCAGGTTTTGATGGATCTCCTCCTAAGTGTGTAATCAGATCATACCTGTAATTATTTACATATCTGCCTGAGACATAACTGCAGCAAGCCAAAATTTCTATCTGGGTGCATCATTTGCATAATTTTAGTTAACAAGTGTGTAAATTGTTGTTTTTGAAAATTACTGCATATTGCCCTTGGAAATAGACTACAGTTTAGCTCTACTTTACACGTGACCTGCAGCCTTAAGCCATGTTTACACAGTTTTTTTGAGTCAAAATGTTACAGCTGTATGCACGGCTATATAAAAGGATTAATTTACTGCTCCATTTTGAGCTAAACAGTCAAAAAAATACTGCCTTAATCTCTGTCTAACCGAATGAACATTACAGTTCTGCAGTGCATTATGGGTTCTGCCATGCTACAGATATGAGACCTACCTAATTTGGCCAGCATTCTTCTAAATCATGGGATTACTTGTAATCTCTACTAAGACTATTTTAATTGCCAGTTGAAGGTATACTAACCTGCATTTTTTTTTCTTTTTTTACTGCTAACAAACCTGAAAGTATTCTTCCAGTTGCAATTCACAACCTATAGGCCCTATACTATATAATACTACACTGATATTATTCATATTTGGTAATTATAGGCCGGCAGTGCCAAATGTGGGAATATGACAAACATAATTTGTTTTAAACATCAGATCTATGCAAATTTCACACTACAGTATACACCTTTATCCGGGGTTCCCATATATAACTATTGGAGTTCTGTTGGATTAACCAAGTAAACAGGAGAGGTGACTATTCCTTATGTACTGAAATCCATCTAACCATAAAAGTGAAGCGGTGTGTAATAGTGAGCATATGGTAAACTTACATCAAACTCTAGTAGAGCATCAATTTGTCCCTGTAGTATTGGCATGCCCTTAAGTAACTTCTCTGGTACCATTGTACGCATCACTCCTTCAGCACTGAAAAGAGAGGACTGGATATAAATCAATCTGATCAAAAACATTGCTTTATAGATCTGGTATTAAATGATCTCCTAGTCTAGACTATCCCACTGCTAATTTACACCTCAGCATTCCCTGCTCATTCAGTGTCTACACAGAGTTTGCTTTGCTGATTTGTATTATTTAAATAGTGTACCAATCACAAAAATGCTCCAGGATTACTCCCTAACTAGTGCTAATCCTGTCTGTCTGCTGAAATCTAGGTTTTCCTTCTTTTATTGCTCCTAATTCCCTTGTTTATGTTGCTCACATTGCATGCGCAATGTTTACCAGTCGATATACACAGGCAATAGCTGTAGGGACAGGACAGTTCTGGACAGTGAAGGGACCCCTAGTAGTAAGAAGTATAAGGTTTTTTTTTTCCACCAAAAATGACATTTATCTCCTCTTCATAGGATCAGTGATAAACGTTTAATTGTTGGAGGTCCCACCTCTGGGAGCTCCATTTATAACCAAAAATGAGCATCTCAAACTTCACAATCTGCACAACAAGAGTTACATCAACTCTAAACGAATCGGCATTAGAACATGCCCAAATTCTTTAAAGAGGATGTGTGGCCAACCCCACCAAAATAAAATTTAACAGTCATTG
Source organism: Hyla sarda (assembly GCF_029499605.1). Classification (NCBI taxonomy): domain Eukaryota; kingdom Metazoa; phylum Chordata; class Amphibia; order Anura; family Hylidae; genus Hyla; species Hyla sarda. The sequence goes on from NC_079191.1 coordinate 211,427,560, forward strand.
GGGGATATTTATGAAAGTTGTCTATGTCCCGCATCAATATAGACTAAACTACAGAGGGTTAGTCTGGTCTATTGTACACCTAATTTATCAAATGGCGCAGCGCTCTTGATAAATTCTGTGCACGGACTTCGGGATCTATGCTTTAGACTGTATTTAAACCTGCTCCAGTATGGTCTGACATTTCGGCGTACTTTCAGTCGATGCGACTTGTCGCTCAAAAGTCGCTGTTGATAAATTCAGCACCAATGCATTTTTCTATCTAAAATAGACTTGCATGCATCATGTTCTAAAAATCCTCTAAAGCAAAAGTCGCAGAAAAGTTGCACATATTTAGACTGCGACTTTCTGTGCAACAAATTTAGATGGGAAAAACCAATCTAAATCCTTTGATAAATCTCCCGCATTATATTTTTAGGGTGCCCTGATCCCTCACATTTTTACAGTTTCTTGATATGTCTTTCCGTTTCTGAGATATGAGGGTTTAAATTTTGTCTGCCTATTCAGGAAATCCGTCAGATGGGCGTGAAATTAATTTTAATATTGGGAGAGATATCAGGTGATGGGTGGGATTATACAGGGAGTGTATGACTGCATAATCCCACCCATTACTTGATATCACTCCAAATATTAATATTAATTTCGCACCCATCTGACTGATTTCCTGAATAGTCAGACAAACTATAAACCCTCATATCTCAGAAACAGAAGGACATCACAAGAAACTGTAAAATGCTGTGTGATCAGGATACTCTGAGCTATGTTATAATGCAAATTCTTTTTTGGGGGGGTTGGCCACAGGTCCTCTTTAAGACTGACTGATGTTAAATACAGTGCTTGCCTGTTTCCGTCAGTCCTATTTAGTTGTAGCCCTGCCAAGTATTGTACAGGAATAAAGAACTTGGCGAACAGAATGTGGCAAACAGCATTGTATTATAGAATTTGTCAGACTGATTTCTGCTGAAATCTGTAAATTGTAAATGCAGCTGTAACTTTGCATTTCTTATCTTGCACTGATACAATGTATCTACAAAGCTACTTTTAGTACAGTGAAGCAAAAAAATATTTAGTCAGCCACCAATTGTGCAAGTTCTCCCACGTAAAAAGATGAGAGATGCCTGTAATTTTCATCATAGGTATATCTCCACTGTGAGAGACATAATGAGAAAAAATATTAATTATGGTGGAAAATAAGTATTGGGTCACCTACAAAAAAGCAAGATTTCTGGCTCTCCTCTGTCCTCCACTCGTTACCTGTATTAATGGCACCTGTTTGAACTTGGTATCAGTATAAAAGACCTAAGCCACTATGGCCAAGACCTAAGAGCTGTCGAAGGACACCAGAAACAAAATTGCAGACCTGCACCAGGCTGGGAAGACTGAACCTGCAAACAGGCGTGCAGCTTGGTGTGAACAAATCAACTGTGGGAGCAATTATTAGGAAACGGAAGACATACAAGACAACTGATAATCTCCATCGATCTGGGGCTCCACCCAAAATCTCACTCCGTGGTGTCAAAAATGATCACAAGAACGGTGAGCAAAAATCGAAGAACCACACGGGGGGACCTAATAAATGACCTGCAGAGAGCTGGGACCAAAGTAATAAAGGCTACCATCAGTAACACACTACACCGCCAGGGACTTAAATCATGCAGTGCCAGACCTGTCCCCCGGCTTAAAGGGGTATTCCAGGAATTTTTTTCATTTGACTATGCTACAGGGGCTGTAAAGTTAGTATAGTTCATAATATAGTGTCTGTACCTGTATGTGATGGTTTTCACCCCAATGTTTATTTTGAACAGCATACAAAAGGACTGTTGTCTCAGATTTTTCCCAGGTTGCAATGCGGCCGAGACCTGACTCACTAGTCAGCTGATGACAGGGAGCCTGTTTGCTTCAATGGGTGGAGCAATCGCTTGGTGGGAAAGATCAATATGCTACTAATGCAACAGCTGTAGGCACCCTGATTGAAAACCACAGGTCTTTTTGAATGTATGCAGCTCATTTATGTTTCAATGGGTGGGGTGGCTGATGTGTGGGAGGATAATAGAATTATGGGATTTGTAGGCAAAAAAAGACTCAAAACAGGAAATTCCAGTTCACAAAAAGCTAGCCACAGTATAATGGTAATCTCACAACAAAGCCATTTAGCCCCAAGACAAGCGCAGATCCTTCCTAAGCATGTCCATTACTGTCTGCCAGGCACGTACTAAAATCACCTTATGGTGGATAACCCCTTTAAGCCATTACATGTCCAGGCCCATCTGCAGTTTGGTAGAGAGCATTTGGATGATCCAGAAGAGTATTGGGAGAATGTCATACGGTCAGATGAAACCAAAATAGAACTTTTTGGTAAAAAGTCAACTTGTCGTGTTTGGAGGAGAAAGAATGCCAAGGGGCATCCAAAGAACACCATACCTACTGTGAAGCATGGGGGTGGAAACTTCATGCTCTGGGGCAATTTTTCTGCTAAGGGACCAGGACGACTGATCTGTGTAAAGGATAGAATGAATGGGGCCATGTATCGTGAGATTTCAAGTGAAAACCTCCTTCCATCAGCAAGGGCAACGAAGATGAAATGTGGCTGGGTCTTTCAGCATGAAAATCATGGCTGGAAAGGCCTACCGCAAAAATTCCTGGTAGGCCGCCCGCCCTGTGGGCAAACAGTGTCTGGAGGACAGGCTGCCTGAGTACCGACAAATCACTGTCAGCCTCTCAGAAGAGTCAGGACCTGTGTGCACCACAGTTGCCGCATCACACACAGGTCCTGACATACTGATACAGTGAGCGGAGGTCCGGAGGCTATAGAGTCTGTACTGGGAGCTGTACAGACAGGACACTCACCTCAGGATCTACTCTCTGCCTTTTCACTGCTCCTGGCTCCTCCTCCTGTCGGCACACAGTCACTGCAGCTGCTTGGGGGAAGATCTGCAGCCCTGGGTGAGAGGAAAGGGGACCGAATGTGTAAGGTAGGGGGTGGGAGTCCTGTTATGTGGTGTGTGTGTTGAGGGGGGGGGGCTTGCTGTAGAGGGGGACCTGTTATGTGGGGGGCTGAAGAGGGGGTGGACCCATGATGTGGGGGCTGGAGAGGGGGGACCTGTGATGTGGGTGTGTGTGTGTGTGTGGGGGGGGGGGTTGCTGGAGAGCAGGATCCTGTGATGTGTGTGTGTGTGTGTGTGTGGGGGGGGGGGGACCTGTGATGTGTGAGTGTGGGGGGGGGGGGTGCTGAGTGCTGCTGGAGAGTGATGGTCCTGTGATGTGTGTGTGCGGGGGGGGGGGGGGTGAGGTTGCTGGAGAGGGGGGGTCCTGTGATGTGTGCGTGTGTGTGTGGGGGGGTGTTTGCCGTAGAGGGGGGACCTGTGATGTGTGTGTGTGTGGGGGGGGGGGTGCTGCTGGAGAGTTTGGACATGTGATGTGGAGACTGGAGAGGGGGGGACCGGGTATGTGGGGTGGGGGTGGGTTCTGGGAACAGAAGACCTGCTGTTACTATTTTGTAAGGGGGGGGGGGGCATTTTGGTTCTCTGTTTTCTTGCAATTTAAGTTGTTTATTATTTTTAAATTAAAGCAAATCTGTCAGTAGGTTTAATTAAAGCAAATCTGTCAGTCACAGGGTTGTAGTGCGGATGATGCTCATTAAAATGGTACCCACATTGTCCAGATTCTCCCAGCCGTTCCGTCGCAAATTGCGTTTGCCTATTTATGATAATGAGGGCTTTGGGGCATGGGCGGAGCTCCAAACTGAGCTTGGGGCATGCGGACTTAATTTTCGCCGGGAGGCTGCTCTGCCCGGCTCATCAATATTCAGAACCACCCTCCCTGCTCCTTTGCCAGTGTTAGTGGCATGCGCCGCTTACTGTGTACTCCTGGAAAAGGCGTTCCCCTTGGCTTCACTGCCGCAGCCATCTTTGATGAGTAAGAAGCTGGGGGGATGCAGCTTCTGGAAGTACACTAACACGGGCAAAGGATCAGGGAGCGACTGCCCGACGAAGATGATGTCAGCATGCCCCAAGCTCGGATTGGAGCTCTGCCCATGCCACAAGGCCCTCATTAGCATCTGGACAATGTGAGTACAGTTTTAATCAGCATCACCCACACTACAAGCCTATGTGACAGGTTTAGTGCGGATGATATTACTGACAGATTTCCTTTAACTATTTTTTATATTAAACTACAGTTAAAAGGACAAATCTCAAATTGAAGGATAGGGGATACGTTTTAGATTGCAGGGGGTCCAAGTGCTGGGGCCCCCTGCGATCTCCCATATGGAGCCCCTGTGCTGTAGCAATGCTGTGGGGCTGGTATGCTAATTTTTCCAGGGCTGGTTTTTAGCCCCAGTCCGGCCCTGATGACAATGATCCCAAAAACACTTCTCGGACAATGAAGGAGTGGCTTTGTAAGAAGCATTTCAAGGTCCTGGAGTGCCTAGCCAGTCTCCAGATCGCAACCCCAAAGAAAACCTTTGGAAGGAGTTGAAAGTACGAGTTGCCCAGCGGTAGCCCCAAAACATCACTGTTCTTGAGGAGATCTGCATGGAGGAATGGGCCAAAATACCAGCAATAGTGTGTGAAAACCTTGTGAAGGCTTACAGAAAACGTTTGACCTCTGTCATTGCCAACAAAGGGTATATAACAAAGTATTGAGATGACATTTTATTATTGACCAAATACTTATTTTCCACCATAATTTGCAAATAAATTCTAAAAAAAAAAAAAGAAATCAGACAATGTGAATTTATAAATAAAGAAAGCAAACTCCAGCTCGGCTCAGGTAAGTGCGGCTTTATTCACTTCAACGAGGCAACAGGTACAGAGAGGAAGTGACGCATTTCGGCCAGGTGCTGGCCTTAGTCGTACAATGATTACAAATTCCAGGTACTCATATATGGAACCAGGGGCGAGGGGAGGCACCCAGGGCTAATTAGCCAGGAGTGGCTCTCGTTCACACCCGGATTCACTAGCATAGAGAACAAAAAATACGTATGCACTGTTATATTAATCATATGATGTGATCGGAGTTAAAAAGAAATAAAAACAAAATCTTTATTAACTATATATAGAAAAAACAAGTGCAAATATAATAAAATAGAATAACTAACAATCTATGCGATTGAACACCGGCAGCCCAAGGGGAACATAGGCTGATCCGCTGTGCATCCGCTAGAGATATAAAAAAAGTTCTCCAAACCATTGTGTGAACTGCGACATGGAAATATGTATTATATAATGGATGATTAAAAAAATGTATATATAAAGATGCAAATGTCGCAATTCACACAACGGCATAGGAAGAATTGCAATACATGAGATTTTGTATAGAAAAAGATAGTAAATACATAAATGTCAAAATGTCTTCGACCTCATGTAGTAATAATGAATAGAGAAAACGGGGGACCTTATGCAGGTAATGGTGAGAAATATAATATTGTATAATAATATAATAAAAAAGTATATATGTATATATATATATATAGTATTAATAAATATATTAAGGCAAAACTAGAAAAAAATATATATATATACACAAGAGCATGGTAGGGACAAACCTCTATCAATGGGCGAATATCATGAATAGACTACCCCAACAATGAGACCAAAAAATGAAAAAAAGAGAAAAGGGGGAAAATAATAATGGACCGCTAATAATGAAGCACTACGTCCAGCCTTTTATTAAGACCCCTAGGAAACCTAGTGTCTAACCTAAGGATCCAGTAAATTTCTCTGTCCAAAAGTTTCTTTTTATGATCTCCTCCTCTCTTTGGGCAGAATACTTTTTCTATACCCTGCAATTTGACACCTGACCAATTACCGGAGTGGCATTCTGCAATATGTTTGGTTATCATGGAGTTGTTTCTACTGTCAAAGTGTGGAGTATCGGACTGTTGACAGTAGAAACAACTCCATGATAACCAAACATATTGCAGAATGCCACTCCGGTAATTGGTCAGGTGTCAAATTGCAGGGTATAGAAAAAGTATTCTGCCCAAAGAGAGGAGGAGATCATAAAAAGAAACTTTTGGACAGAGAAATTTACTGGATCCTTAGGTTAGACACTAGGTTTCCTAGGGGTCTTAATAAAAGGCTGGACGTAGTGCTTCATTATTAGCGGTCCATTATTATTTTCCCCCTTTTCTCTTTTTTTCATTTTTTGGTCTCATTGTTGGGGTAGTCTATTCATGATATTCGCCCATTGATAGAGGTTTGTCCCTACCATGCTCTTGTATATATATATATTTTTTTCTAGTTTTGCCTTAATATATTTATTAATACTATATATATATATATATATATATATATATATATATATATATATATATACATATATACTTTTTTATTATATTATTATACAATATTATATTTCTCACCATTACCTGCATAAGGTCCCCCGTTTTCTCTATTCATTATTACTACATGAGGTCGAAGACATTTTGACATTTATGTATTTACTATCTTTTTCTATACAAAATCTCATGTATTGCAATTCTTCCTATGCCGTTGTGTGAATTGCGACATTTGCATCTTTATATATACATTTTTTTAATCATACATTATATAATACATATTTCCATGTCGCAGTTCACACAATGCTTTGGAGAACTTTTTTTATATCTCTAGCGGATGCACAGCGGATCAGCCTATGTTCCCCTTGGGCTGCCGGTGTTCAATCGCATAGATTGTTAGTTATTCTATTTTATTATATTTGCACTTGTTTTTTCTATATATAGTTAATAAAGATTTTGTTTTTATTTCTTTTTAACTCCGATCACATCATATGATTAATATAACAGTGCATAAGTGTTTTTTGTTCTCTATGCTAGTGGATCCGGGTGTGAACGAGAGCCACTCCTGGCTAATTAGCCCTGGGTGCCTCCCCTCGCCCCTGGTTCCATATATGAGTACCTGGAATTTGTAATCATTGTACGACAAAGGCCAGCACCTGGCCAAAACGCGTCACTTTCTCTCTGTACCTGTTGCCTCGTTGATGTGAATAAAGCCCCACTTACCTGAGCCGAGATGGAGTTTGCTTTCTTTATTTCCATTGTTCTGGGTGAGGTCCACACCCTCTCCTTGCTTAGGATCCAGACCAGGGATAGAGCCGGAAACTTTCTCTACTTTCACAATGTGAATTTATGGATTTTTTTTTCTAATTATGTCTCTCATAGTTGAAGTATACCTATGATAAACATTATCTTTTTAAGTGGGAGAACTTGCACAATTAGTGGCCGACTAAATACTTTTTTGTCCCACTTTATATTGGTATAATGTTAAAAAAGGTAAAGCTATGCTTTAATTGAGAAAAATAAAATCTGGGAAAAAGACTAAAGGTAAAAAAAGGTATTTGGAAATTCCTGCTAATAAAATGCAAATCAAATTGTTATTTTTATTAAATATTTGTTACATTATAAAAAAAAAAATCTTAGAATTTCTAAAACAAAATAGATTAGTTGCTGTCAACAGGACTGTCTATTAGATACAGATGAGTGGTCATACCCTTTCTTCACTCTGGCGAAGTCAAATGCCATTTGTCTGTAGGAGAATGCCTTTTCATTGAGATATCTACTGTAGCGCCTAATAAATGTTGACATATCATAACCTGAAGGAGAAAAAAAAATAAGGAACGCAAAGCTTTAAATTATTCACAAAATAGATCTTTTGTAAACATTTATAAATGAGCAAAGTGGTACATAAAAGTCCTGCAAAACTTTAGGAAAAAAAAAAAAATATAATAAAATAATAATAAAAACCTCCCAAAAAAACATGCAATTGCTGCAGTTTTGATCGTTTTCAGGCTTTTTATGAAGCCCATAAGACTAGGTTTCCACTTTGTTTTTTCTCTCAAAAACAAATGCTGCACTGTGTTCTTTTTTTTTTTGGGTGAACAAAAAAAAAAAAAAACAGATGTTACGTCAATAGGCATTTATGAAGCGCCAAACCCAATTAGTGTGTTTTCACTTAACGGTGGTGTTTTTATGCAGTTTTGGGGTACGTTAACACAGAAGGATTAATTTGCGGGTTTCCTGCTGCGTATTTGAAAGGGTCCGGCTCTTCTCGGCTGTCCGCAGCAGATTTTCCGCTGTGGAAAATCCGCTGCAGGCTCCATTGAAGTCAGTAGGGTCTGCGGCGGATTTTCCTCAGCAGAAATTACACAGCGGAAAATCTGCTGCAGACAGCCGAGAAGAGCCTGCCCCCTTTCAAATACTCAGCGGGAAACCCGCAAATAAATCCGCCCGTGTGAACGCACCTTTAGACTCAGTAGCAGTTTTCCAAAATCACAGTATCATAAGACTATGGCTGTTTTTGGACAAAATTATAGAAGTATATGGGAGGGAAAAAAACGCTATGTGGGTCTCCGCAGGCCGTGCGGCCACGCAGTTTGCGGAATGTCCGCACAAAGATTCTGCGTGTAGACATTCTGTAGTGTGAACATAGCCTAAAAGTTATGAAAAAAGTGTTTTGGGGGCAAAGGTCAGAAATTTAGCAGGATTAAGAAAACAGTGGGCTTTACTCTGCTGTACCTCGCTGTTGTAAAATAAGTTGCACTTTGCTTACAAATGTATAAGATGATGCGTCAAAAAGCAAACTGGCTAAAAGGTAGGACTCCAAAAAGGTAAATAAATGTGGTAACTGTACCAAACATGAATTCATACATACGGGTACTTGGGAAAAATACCTGCTAAACCTGGGAAAAATAACACATTGGGGCCAATTTACCAATCTGTCCGGTTTTGCCCATAACAACCAATCCCAGCTCAGTTTGCATATCATAACAAGCTCTGGTAAAATCATACTTGAATTGTGATTGGTTGTTGTGATTGAGGAAATCAGACTGTTTCTGTCTTTAGACATTATTAAATCTGGGCTATTCTGCCAAAGAACTGATCATATGCCATACAAACTTTGTAATATGTTGTACAGTGGGGATCAAAAGTTTGTGCACTCCAGGCAAAAATTTGTATTAATGTGCATAAAGAAGCCAAGGAAAGATGGAAAAATCTCCAAAAGGCATCAAATTACAGATTAGACATTCTTATAATATGTCAACAAAAGTTAGATTTTATTTCCATCATTTACACTTTCAAAATAATAGAAAACAAAAAAATGGCATCTGCAAAAGTTTGGGCACCCTGCAGAATGTATAGCATGCACTGCCCCCTTTGCAAAGCTAAGACCTGCCAGTGTCATGGATTGTTTTCATTCATCATCTGGGAAGACCAGGTGATGTCAATCTCAAAGGTTTTAAATGCCCAGACTCCTCTGACCTTGCCCCAACAATCAGCACCATGGGTTCTTCTAAGCAGTTGTCTAGAAATCTGAAACTGAAAATAGTTGACGCTCACAAAGCTGGAGAAGGCTATAAGAATATAGCAAAATGTTTTCAGATGTCAATATCCTGCTTGGAATGTAATTAAGAAATGGCAGTCATCAGGAACAGTGGAAGTTAAAGCAACATCTGGAAGACCAAGAAAAATATCAGACAGAACAGCTCGCAGGATTGTGAGAAAAAACATTCAAAACCTACGTTTGACTGCACAATCCCTCCAGAAAGATCTGGCAGACACTGGAGTTGTGGTAAACTATTCCACTGTAAAGAGATACTTGTACAAATATGGTCTTCATGGAAGAGTCATCAGAAGAAAACCTCTTCTACGTCCTCACCACAAAAATCAGCGTTTGAACTTTGCAAATGAACATATAGACAAGCCTGATGCATTTTGGAAACAAATTCTGTGGACCGATGAGGTTAAAATTTAACTTTTTGCCCGGAATGAGAAGAAGGGGAACAGAATTTAATGAAAATAACTTCTGCCCAACTGTTAAGCATGGGGGTGAATCTATCATGCTTTGGGGTTGTATTGCAGCCATCGGCACAGGGAACATCTCACGAGTAGAAGGAAAAATGGATTCGATAACATTTCAGCAAATTTTGCATGCTAACTTGATGCCATCTGTGAAAAAGCTGAAGTTAAAGAGAGGATGGCTTCTATAAATGGATAATCCTAAACACACCTCAAAACCCACGGATGATTACATCAAGAGGCGTAAACTGAAGGTTTTGCCATGGCCTTCACAATCTCCTCACCTGAACATAATTGAAAATCTATGGATAGACCTTAAAAGAGCAGTGCGTGACAGACAGCCCAGAAATCTCAAAGAACTAGAAGACTTTTGTAAGGAAGAATGGGCAATGATAATTCAAACAAGAATTGAAAGACTCTTGGCTGGCTACAAAAAGCGTTTACAAGCTCCGATACTTTCCAAAGGGGGCAGTACAAGATATTAACTCTGCAGGGTGCCCAAACTTTTGCAGATGCCATTTTTTTGTTTTCTGTTATTTTGAAAGTGTAAATGATGATGGAAATAAAATCTAACTTTTGTTGACATATTATAAGAATGTCTAATCTGTAATTTGATGCCTTTTGGAGATTTTTCCATCGTTCTTTGGCTTCTTTATGCAAATTAATACAAATTTTTACCTGGGGTGCACAAACTTTTGATCCCCACTGTATACTATCCCTGCGGCAGATATTATATAGGCAAGACAATCCATCCATTGTATAAAAGATTTCAGGAACATGTACTCTGTCACATCAGGTAAAGGTTGTCCCCGTCTGACAGCGCAAGTTAGGGGAGAGCATGCAGGTGATGCTAGCTGCCTGGGATTTGCAAGAATCCAATATGTTAATATATCTCAGAAATTACAATGTAAATCCCAGTGGATATTATAGACATATTAAAAAGACAGTTACATGATCGAAGTTATTTTTCCCTTTACTATAGTATTTGCATATAAATGTAATTGTGCTGTGGAGTCTGTATTGTGTATACACACATTTTTTTCTGATATTTGCAAGTTTAGGCATTAATGACACATGAATGTAGAATTAGGATATAAGGATGTCAGCACTCCACTAATTAGCTATTGATGGCCAATCCTGTAGGATGGACATTAGTGATAAAGTACCGGAAAACCCCTTTAGATTACTGTCACACGTGCTGTATTTTGCTGCTGCATATTTTCCTACTTATTGAAGTCCATGAGTAGCAAAATATGCAGCTGATTTTGCTACCCATTGATTTCAAATTGGTAGGAAAATAAGCAGCATGAAATATTCAGAAAAATTTGGCACATGTGACTCTACCCTTAAGGTCTATTCACACAAACAGTATCCTGTGCATATTTGATGCGTAGGATTTGAAGCTGCAGATTTAAAGTAGTAGTTTTCAATTAAAACTAATTGAACACAGTTTTAAATCCTGTGCATTAAATATGCGAAAGAAGCTGTACATGTGAATAGACCCTTAGGCTAAGTTTCTACTTTTTTTGGGGGGCGGGGGTAAACGCCAAGAAAAACGCCAATTCTGCAGTTTTTTTTTTTTACCATAGAAGTAAAAAACGCCAAGAAAAATGACATGTGGGTTTTAACTTTGGCGTTTTTGTCGGCGGTTTTTATTCTTTTTTGGATCCAAAAAAGTAAATTTAGTAGGGTACCATTAAAAAATAAAAAAGATACAGTAGTGATGGAAAAAATTGTATCTAATGAAATTTATCTTTTTTTTATAACAACATTTTTATAACTTTTTAAAACAGGGATCAATTTATGAGTGCGGACAGGGCACAAAAAATGTAGCAGACAATAATAAAAATGTAGTGTGTACTACTCCCAGCATGGAACACACTGTTCCATGAAGGGAGTAGTAGTACATGTCCTAATTGATAGATCGCCCCCGGGTCCGTTGCGATCCTCCTGTATAATGTATAGATGCGGTGAGCTGCTCTTCTATTGTCCCCTGCACTGACATATATACACCTATTCATATTTCCCGCTAAGAGCTGTGATTGGCCAGATGGTTCCAGCCAATCACAACTCTCTGGTGGGAAATATGAATGTGTGTATATATAAGTCAGTGCAAGGGACCATAGAAGAGCGGACGGCCTCATCTATACATTATACAGGAGGATCACAACGGTTGTCAGGAGTGACATCCGCTGTGATCTTTCCTTAACAGCAGGTACTACTGCTCCCAACATGGAGCACACTCTGCTCAATGCTGGGAGCTGTAGTACCTGCATTAATAGACAGATCGCAACAGTTGTCAGAAGTTAATCTCGCTGCTATCTGTATATTAATGCAGGTACTACAGCTCCCAGCATGGAGGAGAGTGTGCTCCATATTGGGAGTAGTAGTACCTGCAGTTAAGAACAGATCACAGCAGGTATCACTCCTGACATCTGTTGTGATCGCCCATAATATAGCAGAGATGTGAAGAGTCCATAATATAGCAGAGATGCGAGCGCGGTTTCGTGTCGGACTGGCACTTCTTCAAGCCACTCTGGCTTCAAGAAGTGCCAGTCCGGCACGAAACCGTGCTGTTCCACACTAGACCCCCCGCCTCACCTTGCCCTTTGTACAATAAAGCCTTCCAGCAGCAGTGGTGAGTTGCCAAGTTTTTTTCCTATCTTCACACTCACCTGATAAAGTATTAAGTTGGTCTATACTTTATGATGTATATATAGATGGATAGTTGTACTGCTAGTAATTTATTACATCTTTTATAGGTTTCTTAATGCTCAGAAAGATCAATTAGTCTGTACGAAAATTCAACCAGGTAGACAGCACAATGCTGGCCATTTTTTATATCAACCACAATTCCTCTGTGCGGGTTGTTTATTGTTTCCTTTGGTTTTCTGGTTTCCAGACAGACAGGGATCAAGAATGGCATCACAATAAAAGTAAAAGCAGCACCATGAATAAATCATGCCTTACAAACTACTTAATACTGCATCTGTTTCATACATCTCCAATGGACTCCTTTAACTAGGCTGCATAGAGCAGAAGACACATCTACCAAACAGCTTAAATGTAAACCTAGAAAAATCACAATGTACAGTTCTAGGGATGCTAAGTGAATTGCTATAGGGCCACGCAGTGCCTGGGATATTTATATTCAATAGAAGTGTTTAATGGTGGGTGAAGGGGGTGATGTCCTGGAGCAAACTCTATTCACTTCCACGGAAGGGTTGCATGCTCTAGGGCCTGTGCAAAGGCCTGTGCGAACTGCGATCGTAACCTATTGTGAAACACCTGATCCCAAAATATATACATAGCTTTTTTGTGGTAATCCTGCCTGTAATAAAGGGGGATAATGCTGAAAAGTGATCTCTAAAGAACAAGTTTCAGCTTAATATTAACTTATGATCAGACTATTTCAGGATTACTTTATAACATAGAGGGTCAGGTAAGTATCCAGGCTTTTGTTGTTTGAATGCACAGTGTCATAGGGTTAACGGTGAGGTTTTTTTGAAAAACTTTTTTTTAGTGTGCATCCCATTATGCAACTTTGGCAGCAATTTTAGAAATGATGCAGAAAATAATGTGTTTTTGTTGCAGATAAATAGTCATGCTGCGTATAATAAAACTCACACCAAGTACATTTTCATGTGGAAAATTCATAGCTAATGGTACTGCAATCTGATGTGGATTTTCAATGGGAAATTCCACACGAAAAATCTGCAGAATATCTACCAAGTATTAACCCTAATTCTGCGTTGACACCACAGAATTTCCGAGTGGAAGCTGACAGAAAAATTCTGCTTGAAAATTCCATTCCGAGTCTCATTGTTTTCAATGGTATTCTGCTGCACCGTGCGCACGGTGGAAACATCTGCCGCGGAAATCCGGATTTTGGTCTCTGACAAAAGAATTGATATGTCAATCTGCTCGAAAATGCATTGCCTTCTACAGAGATGGCGGCATTCCAAGAGTCAACCTGTTTTGCCAGCGTCCGCTATTTGCGGTATGTTCCTCCATGTTTTATGGGGGGAATATTACGGCAGAAATCCACTGTGTGAACATAGCCTAATTGTCTAGAAGATTCCGCTTTCAATTAACTTCCATTTATTTCATCTATTGTAAAGCACACACCCTGCTGTACTTAAATGTTCACTCTAATTAAAACAAATTTTTGCTATTGCACTCCTTATGGTAAATAAAAAATATTTCTAATATACTTCGCTTTAACAAAAATGAAGTTTTCTATGTTTTATTTGTGCTTAAAAAAGCTGAAGAGCACATTTTCCCCCATCTCATACACAGACTTAGGACCGAAGACCAAAAACAGGAAGTGCAGCCTGGAGTGCTGAGGGGTGTGTGCCCAGCCTCATCCAATCATAGCTCCTCTCACACTTAACTGCCATATGCTGTTGGTTGGACACACCCCCCTCAGCACTCTAGGCTGCACTTCCTGTGTCTGGTCTTTGGTCCAAAGTCTGTGTATGAGATGGGGGAAAATGTGCTCTTGAGCTTTTTTAAGCACAAATAAAACATCAAAACTTTTTTTTTTTCTTTTACACAAAAGTATATAAGAAATAATTTTTATTTACCATAAGGAGTGCAATAGCAAAAATTAGTTTTAATGAGAGTTACCATTTAAGAAGAATGTGCGTGCCTACAATATGGCTGCCCCAAACAAGCTTTAATGTGCTGAATTAAATGAAGGCAAAACAGCCAAACTCTTTAAAAAGATTTTCAAATTAACTAATTTTCAAATTACCGTATTTATCGGGGTATACCACGCACCGGCCTATAACACGCACCCTCATTTTACCAAGGATATTTGGGTAAAAAAAGTTTTTTACCCAAATATCCATGGTAAAATGAGGGTGCGTGTGTGCGCGTGTATACCCCAATACATCCCCAGGAAAGGCAGGGGTAGAGAGGCCGTCGCTGCCCGCTTCTCTCCCCCTGCCTTTCCTGGGGTCTAGAGCGCTGCTGCCGGCCCTTCTCTCCCCCTGGCTATCGGCACCGCTGCCCGTTCTGTCCCCCTGACTATCGGTGCCGGCGCCCCATTGCCGGCGCCGATAGCCAGGGGGAGAGAAGCAGCGCCAACAGCCAGGGGGAGAGAAGGGGCAGCGGCACCCATTGCCGGCACCGCTGCCCCGTTGCCTCCCCCCATCCCCGGTGGCATAATTACCTGGGTCGGGTCCGCGCTGCTCCAGGCCTCCGGCGTGCATCCCCTGCGTCGTTGCTATGCACGGCGCGGCGCACTGATGTCATGCTCCGTGCAGCGCATAGCAACGATGAAGGGGACGCACGCCGGAGGCCTACAGCAGCGCGGACCCGACCCAGGTAATTATGCCACCGGGGATGGGGAGAGGCAACGGGGCAGCGGCGCCGGCAATGGGTGCCGCTGCCCCTTCTCTCCCCCTGGCTATCGGCGCCGGTACCGATAGTCAGGGGGACACAACGGGCAGCGGCGCCGATAGCCAGGGGGTGAGAAGGGCCGGCAGCAGGGCTCTAGACCCCAGGGAAGGCAGGGGGAGAGAAGCGGACAGCGACGGCCTCTCTCCCCCTGCCTTTCCTGGGGCGGTATCGGCGTATAACACGCACATAGACTTTAGGCTAAAAATTTTAGCCTAAAAAGTGTGTGTTATACGCCTATAAATACGGTAACTAATTCCCGAAAGTTATAGATTTGTAAATACTTCTATTTACAAATTTTAATCCTTCCAATGCTTATCAGCTGCTGTATACTAAAGAGGAAGTTTTGTAGTTATTTTCAGTCTGACCACAATGCTCTCTGCTGCCACCTCTGTCTGTTTCAGGAACTGTCCGGAGCAGGGATTTGCTATGAGGATTTGCTCCTGCTCTGGACTGTTCCTGACACAGACAGAGGTGACAGCAGAGAGCAATGTGGTCTGAATGGAAAGAACTTCACAACACAGTACTGGAAGGCTGAA
This sequence comes from Hyla sarda, assembly GCF_029499605.1. NCBI lineage: Eukaryota > Metazoa > Chordata > Amphibia > Anura > Hylidae > Hyla > Hyla sarda. The sequence continues at coordinate 211,443,295 of NC_079191.1, forward strand.
GATTTGTAAATAGAAGTAATTTACGATATGTATAACTTTCTGGCACCAGTTGATTGAAAAGCATTTTCCTCAGGAGTACCTCTTTAGAGAATTTGATAAATACTTTATACTTATGCTTAAAGTAAACCCCTTACTTCAATTTCAGGAGCATCATTTTTCTGTTTGCTGTGAATTCTAAAAGTCACCACTTAACTGTAGCGATTTTATTACAAACCATAGCCAGGCAGGTAAAGTTGTATTTTACCCACACAAGTCTTAAGGACTGAGGGCGTATGCATACGCCCGTGGGAATTCCGGTCCCCACCGCTAGCCGGTTGGGGACCGGATCGGGATGCCCCCCCCATGTCGGCGATCGCAGAAAATCGCATGTCAATTCAGACATGCGATTTTCTGCTATTCCGGGCTGATCGGGTCTCTGGTGGCCCAATCACCTGGAAAATAGGGATGATCGGAGCTGCCAGCCCCGATCAGTGACAGCACCGATCATCCTGAGGGATAGGAGCGAGGTCGCAGTGCTGCGATCTCCTCCTGTCCACTGCCATTGGTCAGAACAGATTCTGACCAATGGCAGCGCAGGACAGTGGGAGAAGATGGAGGCCGGTACCTGGAGGAGAAGATGCCTGGGGACCCCCAATCGTAGCTGGAGACAGGCACAGGTAGGGAAACGACGGTGGGGGGAAATGAAAGTGAAAGTAAAGTAATCTTTACTGTGGCAACCACTAGGAAGGCCAAACTGCAACTTCCAGCATGCCCAGACAGCCAAAGGCTTTCTAGGCATGCTGGGAGTTGTAGTTTTGCAACATCTGGAGGGTCACAGTTTGGACACCACTGTTACAGTGGTGTCCAAACGGTAGCCCTCCAGATGTTGCCAAACTACAACTCTCAGCATGCCTAGACTGCCCAGGCATGCTGGGAGTTGTAGTTCTGTAACATCTGTCCCTTCAGATTTTTCAATTTTCATGAAATTTTCGAAAATTGCTGCTCTACTTTGAAGCCCTCTAATTTTTTTTCAAAAAGCAAAAATATGTCCATTTTATGATGCCAACATAAAGTGGACATATTGTATTTGTGAAGAAAAAACATTTTCTGGGAATATCCATTTTCCTTACAAGTAGAGATGAGCAAACTTACAGTAAATTCGATTCTTCACGAACTTCTCGGCTCGGCAGTTGATGACTTTTCCTGCATAAATTAGTTCAGCTTTCAGGTGCTCCGGTGGGCTGGAAAAGGTGGATACAGTCATAGGAGACTCTTTCCTAGGAATGTATCCACCTTTTCCTGCCCACCGGAGCACCTGAAGGCTGAAATAATTTACGCAGGATAAGTCATCAACTGTCGAGCCGAGAAGTTCGTGACGAATCAAATTTACTGTAAGTTCGCTCATCTCTAGTAGAGAGCTTCAAAGTTAGAAAAATGCAAAATTTTGATGAAATTTTGAGATTTTTCACCAAAAAAGGATGCAAGTAACGCCGAAAATTTACCACCAAAATAAAGTAGAATATGTCACGAAAAAACTCTCAGAATCAGAATATGCAGTAAAAGTGTTTGAGTTATTAATTCGTAAAGCGACGGTGGTCAGAATTGCGAAAAAGGGCTCAGTCCTTAAGGTGAAAAAGGGCTGCGTCCTTAAGGGGTTAAATTTCGCCCATGTAAAGCCCAAAAGATGAGGCATTACGGTAACATGTCATTTCAATACTTTCTAACAAAACTTGCAGAAGACCTTTTAGGTTTTTCTACTAAAATCTGCCCATGCAATACATAACTATTTTTAGTTGTGACCCTGGTAGCATACACTGCCAGGGAATATAGTCCTTGACATAAATGTCACTTATAAAGTATACTGAGAGGTCAAGGGCTTAAAACTGTGCAAACATCATGCAAAAACATTCTTTATATCTGGAAGCTAAAAGTAGGTCATTGTTAAGAACCCTATTTGTCTACAACAGACGGAAAACACTATGGGCGAGATAGAACATTGTCTCCCAAATCCTGTTTTCCCTAGGAATAACCTGCTGTGAAAAAATCAGAACATGTTACTATGCTAAATATTTGTATTTCCTGTTAAAATGTATGAAAGAACAAAATAGAACAGCAAAAATTATCGCAAAATTGCAGTATTGCAGTGCAGATGCTGCACTAGAAATCCTTCAGCAATTTACAGTACAGTACGTGTGGATGGGGTTTTAAAACCACCATCTAAAAGTAGCAGAAAGAATTCTTTGCAGAAACACAAGCATTGCAATGTATCGGGTGAACTATGCAGCCTAATCCCTTGCACAATCTGTATGTGATACATCTGGATCATTGCATCAATGTATCTGCTGCATGTGGACTTATGTGGACTCAAAATATATGCACTAAAAGTGAAAAAATATATATACACATTCTACTTACCATGTGATCCACTTTTGTCCAAAAAGTTGCTAAGATTAAATAGGGTGTTCCGAGATGCCAAATACTGGATGAATCTCTAAAATATCAATAAGAACAAAATTTAAGTGATTTAAAAAACTATTTAAAGGGGTACTCCAGTGGAAAACTTATTTTTTTAAATCAACTGGTGCCAGAAAGTTAAACAGATTAGTAAATTACTTCTATTAAAAAAATCTTAATCCTTCCAGTACTTATTAGCGGCTGTAAACTACAGAGGGAGCTCTTTTTTCTGTCACGACCACACTGCTGACATCTCTGTCCATTTTAAGAACTGTCCAGAGCAGGAGAAAATCCCCACAACAAACATATGCTGCTCTGGACAGTTCCTAAAATGGACAGAGGTGTTAGCAGAGAGCACTGTGCTTGTGACAGAAAAGAACTCCCAAGAGAAAAGAATTTCCTCTGTAGTATACAGCCACTAATAAGTACTGGCAGGAATAAGAATTTTTAATAGAAGTAATTTACAAAATCAGTTCCACTTTCTGGCATAAGTTGATTTAAAAAAAATAAAAAATAAAGTTTTCCACCGGAGTACCCCTTTAAATATTTACATTCTGCATTGTTACATGCATACTGGTATATTTAATAAGATTAGTAAGTACATTTTTATAGATACTTTTATTTAGGCTTCCTTTGTATAAAAAAAGATTTTGAAAAGAGTTATCAGGAGGACAAATTTAAAGGGGTATTCCAGGCCAAAATTTTTTTTTATATATCAACTGGCTCCGGAAAAGTTAAACAGATTTGTAAATTACTTCTATTAAAAAATCTTAATCCTTCCAATAGTTATTAGCTTCTGAAGTTTTCTGTCTAACTGCTCAATGATGATGTCACGTCCCGGGAGCTGTCCAGTTCCTATGGGGATATTCTCCCATCATGCACAGCTCCCGGGACGTGACATCATCATTGAGCAGTTAGACAGAAAACTTCAGAAGCTAATAACTATTGGAAGGATTAAGATTTTTTAATAGAAGTAATTTACAAATCTGTTTAACTTTCCGGAGCCAGTTGATCTATAAAAAAAAGTTTTTGCCTGGAATACCCCTTTAAGATTTGTATCCCGCTAGAAAGATGTAAAAGTGCAAGCGAACAGATGAAGCATTGGGTTGGAGATGCTGTGGGCTGAGTTGTAAACACAGAACATTTTCAGCCAGAACAATATAGTTACCAGATGGTCACAATTCCACCTTAGTTTGTATCACCACAGTCTTCATCTTGTGGTAATTGCATCCCTTTATATATAATGGTTGGGTGAATATATATTTTAATTTTAAGGAGTTCCCACTCTAATATGAAGTTCTTCAGCAGCTGCAGCATGCAATATAATGTTCTGCGTCCCAATTAAGGCAGAACACCTCAATAGGCAACTCAGATGGTGCAGAACTTCGTTTTGGAAAGAATGAGGAAGTTTTATATCAAATCAATGAATAGTGATGAATAGTCAATAGTGAGGGGTTCAGAATGGTTATAAAATATAGGTATAATTTACAGTGTGGAGTACATTGTCCGGTACTTTTACGTTCTATCAGGACCTAAACAGCTGCACTTAAAAAGGGTATTACCCGCTCTCATATTGCTAGGATATTTCAGTCCCCCACCGACAATGAAGAGGCTGCAGCGCCAACTGAGAGGCCTCTTCCCTGCACACAGAACCCTGGGCACCCGATATGCAAGGAATCGCAGCACATCTTTATTCAAGGGAATAGGATTGGCTACAAGCCCAAGCAAGTGGCCAGGAGGGCAGCTACACAGGCATAAGAAATCCCCACCCAATTATTGTTAGAGCTGGCCAGGGTCTTGCTTATCATAAACTGATGTCATAGTAATATGCCCTCACTTTATGAGATGGGAACAAAGGTAACATAACTTTTAGGATGCCTCAATAAGGAGGCACAATCTGAGGTTATTTGGGGGAAAAGGTCAAGAGCAACATGAGAAAATAGGATTAAAAGAAGAGTATACAAAAAGTATATTGCTTGGAACAGACTTTCAGCAGATGTGGTTTGGAAATTCATAGTAGGTGAATTTAAACATTTCTGGGATAATAGTGCAATGCATTTGGAAAGTCTTTCCCTTTTTCACATTTTGTTATGTTGTTGCAATGTGTCAATAAATAAACAAACAAAAAAAAACAATTCAAGCTGTCTGCCCCTTTCACCCCCCCCCCCCTTCTCCATTCCCCACCCCAAAAATTCTAAAAATGTTTGCAAATGTAAGTAAAAACAAAATTTTGCATGGACATAAGTATTCAAACCCTTTGCTATGACACGAAATTTGAAAAGTGGGGGCCTACTATTCCGTTTAGGAACTTCCGTCACCAGTTCCGTCACTATATCGGCGAAACCCGGCCGTTACAAAACCCCTGATGGCCGTGACTAAATCGCATTGCAGCCTATGGGGTTTTGTAACTGCCCGTTTGCACCCATATATGACCGTAATTCATTACGGGCGTTATACAGTGACGGGACATTGTGGCGGAAAAATTACTGCATACAGATGTGTAAACCTTGTGGCATCATACCCAAGATGACTGTAGACTGTAATCTTAAGTAAATACTGACTAGAGGGTCGAATGTTCTATTTTAAATTTTCCCTTTTCTTTGAATTAGCAAAGATTTTTATCATTCTGTTTCCACTTTGTCATTATAGGTACAGGGTGCAGAATAATGGGGGAAACCTGGAAATTTTATTTATTTAAGCACAAGACCCCAACGTAATAAAAAAAATGAGAGAGTCTGAATGCTTTCACTGTATATCCATCCTAAGATACAGTAGTTCTTATAATCTGTGCTTGAGATGATCTCTCTTCAGTATCTTACCGTGTCTTGCTTAACTACCATGCTCACTCCTGCGCCCACCCCCCCAATTTTCTCATTTCTCTCTATGTAGATCCCACCTTATTGTGAATCCCTGACATATCTGAGAGATGTAACCTGTGTGTTTTCTGTTTATGTGCTCAACAATTCCTTTGACATGATAAAAAGGCCGGACTCCCGAAAGCTCATCTCTACAAAATACTGTTAGTCCAATAAAGAGGTATTAGGCTAGGATTCCACTTGGTCTTTTCTGACTTTTTTCTTCTGGCATTTTTGCATTTTAGTGAAAATTGCATTTTTGTTTCCTATGGCATTTTTTTTTTTTCAAAATATATTTGGTACACAAAAAAGGGGGGGTGCAGTAGGGATGGGAAAAAATGTATTTAATGAATTTTCTAAAGGTGAAATTTTAATTAATTTTTAATAATGTGTGTGTGTGTGTGAGAGTTTCACTTTTTTTTATTGTAGTACTACTACTCCCAGCATGGAACAGACTGTTCCATGATGGGAGCAGTATTACCTGTACTAATAGACATATCGCCCTGGGTGTCACTCCTGACACCCGTTGCGATCGTCCATAATATAGCAGAGATGCGGAGCAGCTCTATACAGCGCTCGCATCTCTGCACTATACTCCTGACTGGGGATTGACCGGATGGTTGAAGCCAATCCCTACTCTCAGTGGGAAATATTAATGAGTGATGTTCTATTCATATCACTGACCGGAGTACAGAGCAGAGATGCGAGTGCTGTAGAGAGCAACCCCTGCAATAGATAGGACGATCGAATTGGGTGTCAGGAGTGATACCCGCTGTGATCTGTCCTTAACTACAGGTACTACTACTCCCAACATGGAGCACACTCCGCTCTATGCTGGGAGCTGTAGTACCTGCATTAATAGACAGATCACAGTGAGTGTAACTTCTGACACCTGTTGCAATCTGTCTATGAATCCAGGTACTACAGCTCCCAGCATGGAGCAGTATGCACTCCATGTTGGGAGTAATAGTACCTGCAGTTAAGGAAAGAGCAAAGCAGATGTCACTCCTGACACTTGCTGTGATCCTCCTGTATAATGTATAGATGCAGGCAGCCGCTCTTCTATCGTCCCCTGCACTGAACTATATATATAACTATTCATATTTCCCGCTAATCACAGCTCTCTGTGGGAAATATGAAGGTAGGTATTATATATATAGCAGTGCAGGGGACCATAGAAGAGCGGTCGGCCGCAACTATAAATTATACAGAAGGATCACAACGGACCCAGGGCGATCTGTAATTTAGTACAGGTACTACTACTCCCATCATGGAACAGTGTGTTTCATGCTGGGAGTAGTAGTATTACCTAAAATATGTAAAAAAAAAAAATGTGAAAACGCTCACACACTACATTTTTATTATTGTTGGCTATATTTTTACTGCCCAAATGAATTAATCCCTGTTTAAAAAAATGTTGTTATAAAAATGATAAATTTTGTTAAATACTAATTTTTCCATCACTACTGTATCTTTATAATTTTTTTAATGGTACCCTACGAAATTTTGTTAAAAAGGTATCTCCATCTCTTTTTTGGATCGCTAAAGTCAAAAAAAGAATAAAAACCGCCAGCAAAAACGCCAAAGATAAAACCCACATGGCGTTTTTCTTGGAGTGTTTTTTTTTTACTTTAATAGACTTCTATGGGAGAAAAACACCACGATTTCAGGGAAAAAACGCCATAGGCTCAACATGCTGCGATTTTGCAAAACCACCAAGGAGCTAAAAAAATAAAAATAAAAAAAAAGTGTGAACAAATGCTAAAAAGATATAAAAAAAATGCCAAACTGAAAAAAGAATTTTGCAATTTCCCATTGATTTCGAAAAAACGGCATGTGGCAGAATTGGCGTTTTTCTTTGTGTTTTTCCCCTTCAAAAAAAAAAAAAACACGTGGAATTCCAGCCTTACAAGGTTCTGCAACACTGTATGATTATGCATCTGTATTTTAAGATAAAAATAAAGGACAGAATACAAGGGCATACTAGATGGACGCTTGGTCTTTTTCTAAACTATCTTCTCTGTTCCTAATAATAATGATCATAGATGTTCTTACCTCATTCCCATGGACCATTAGATGATGAGTTGTGACTAAGGCTTTAAACACAACCACCCAGCTGCTATTTGTGGCTCGCTCAAACAATGTGTCTGCCATCTGAGGGATATTCACATTTGTCTCATTGGTAGCTTGTATTAAATCTGAAAAGGAAGACAAAAAAGAAACACTGAACCTTATGTTTTAGCTGTGGATTATCTTGCAGACCTGCACTGCTGAACTGACACTGGTATCTCTGCAGCCAAAGTCCATACACTAGGATTCATATAGTGCCTTCAAAGATTCAGGTGAATTATTCAAAACCGAAATGAAAAGCAGAAATGATATATTTCATAAAAATATTTATAGCTTCAAATCCTAATAACTCAAAAATGTAGATGGGTAGAATATGACGGAACAATGGTAACTGGAATCACAAAGCCCTCAACAAGAGTAAAGCTGTCCATAGACCTTACTCAACTGAACACTCATTTGGCCAAAAGTTATACCAATTGACCCCACTCAGCCTAGCATGCATGCGTTTTCAAAGGGAAAAGGTCAGGGGTAGGCTACTGAGAAGAGAAGGATGGAGCATGTTGAACTCCATCTGTAGCTAGGCCAAGAAAGCAAGGGTTGACTGACAGTTCATGGGGCCCCCGAGCAATAGAGGATCATGAGGTTGGGGGTGATTGGGGGGATAAAGGGTCTTGCACTCTTCCTCTGCGGGTTTTCCCAGAGCTCAGACTTTGTCTCCTCCAGGCTGAGCAACAGCTCTTCTGCCTGCAGGGATCATGTGATGTTGCAATATCACATGACCCTCGCAGGTCTGGTTAAGCTGCCATTCAGCAGCGACAGCTCTAACATCGACTCTAGAACACAAAGTCCCGAAATCCGAGGCAAGACTCGAGTGAAGCGTGGGAAAAAAAAGTAGCATGATACAGTTCCATCTCCTTGGCCATTAGCACAATGCTAATAATAGAGTGAGAGGAGAAAGCACAGGCCACTGACGTAATGTAGTTTCCATAAAAACATACAGATGTTCACGTCTAACTTCATTCTGCAGGCTTTTAGAGATATACGTCATAGGTTAAGTGCTGTATAATAGTGTCCCTTTATCTAGTGGAATTGGCAATATGTCCCTTAACTTCCTTCATCCTACAGTCACTTGTGCACTATAAAAACACACCTTACTATTCCCATGGAATCCTGCCATGTGATTCTATGGAAACCTACTCATTAAATATCAGAAAATGTGCAAGGAACGCAGGGGAGTTTTATCAAGGTTAACATTGGTTAAATCTTCCTTTCATCCCTCTAGATCTCCTATTAAGAGGACTGCTAAGGGCTTAGAGCGGCATCTCTGTAGACTGGGAATCCATTACTCAGCCTCCATTTACTTCACATACAGAATCCATTTATATAGCGCAAGCAATTCCCTGATGTGGGCAACAGAAGTCTGCCAAAAGCTGCCTGCTGGTGAATCAGCATTGTCTGCAGCAGAACTTACATAGTAACTGGTAACAGGACCTCAGAGGGTTAAAAGAGGAAGTCACCTGATCATTAGAATCTTAGCATGATTGCAAATTATCTTTGCGGTGCAGGGTTTTTTGGTGCCAACATATAGATCTTTTTTAGCTCAATAGAAGTAGATTGTGTGTTACTTAGGGCTGGTTCACATCACGTTTTCTCCCATACGGGAGCGCATACAGCAGGGGGAGCTAAAACCTCGCGCTCCCGTATGCCTTTCTATGCGCTCCCGTATGTAATTCATTTCAATGAGCCGGCAGGAGTGAAACGTTCGGTCCGGTCGGCTCATTTTTGCGCCGTATGCCCTTTTACAACCGGACCCAAAACCGTGGTTGACCACAGTTTTAGGTCTGGGGAAAAAGCGCATACGGGGCAAAAATGAGCCAACCGGACCGAACGTTTCACTCCGGCCGGCTAATTGAAATCAATTACATACGGGAGCACATACGAAAGCATATGGGAGCATGAAGTTTTAGCTCCCCCCTGCCGTATGCGCTCCCATATGGGGGAAATCGTGATGTGAACCCAGCCTTACTGTGTATCAGGCATAGAGATTGATCATTCACCATGTATGAGATGGCAAATTTCATCTCTGGTGTGCCAGAAATTCTGTCTGCACCACCATTTGCGCCACAGTTGGAAAAAAAAAAAAAAAAATAAAAAAAACACACACACACACACACACACACACACCAACTAACTCCATTTTACTAAGAAAATCAAAAAAATATCCTCCTTTCCTGGCTCAAAAAAAATTGACCCAGCAGACAGGCAACAGCGGTGACATCAGTTAGCTCCAAGTTGGCTCGGAACAGAAGATACAGCAGAAGATTGCGAGAGAACCAGAGCACGGAATGGGAACAGGTAAGTATTGTCATTAGTTTTACCTGCACTACCTGTTTGTACCAACAAGTGACACTGATGGCAGATTTCATTTAAAGAGGTACTCCACTGGCCAGTGTTCTGGCTGCGTTTGGAACATTTAGTTTCGAACGCTGTGCGTGCACTGCGGGGGTCTGCCACGCCCCCTCTGACCCTGATCAACAACGGGAGGCACTCGTACATATCTACACCCGGAGTGCTGCTTTCTTTTTCTACGCATGTAAAAACTATATATTCTGTAAGTTTTTGATGCATTTAACTGTGTCCACACCAAAGACCACAAGGGTAACCCCCTTAGTCCTACATGTCAGGATGAAAAGTAGAAAGTCATGAGCAATGGGACCAGCAGCATCGTGATCCAGTGTGGGAGATCATAGAGTACCAGTGAGTTTGTTAAATGTTATACTGTACTGTCATCCTGGGCACTTTTAAATATAAAATTTATAGTCTGTATTACCCATTTATTGGCACTATCTAGTAGTCAGAATGAGATTTAGCAGCAAGTTTCTTAATCCATTTGTCCATGGTTCATTGTCCACAGTCCACACAATGGTAGAATTTATGTAAACCCAAATCAAAGGGATTTTCTTCCTTTATATTATAATAAAATTTACCAATGGACTACTTTATCTATATTTAGATAATGGTTATCACTAATATCTTTGGTTTTGCATAGGACTACCAGCTTTAGCTCCTTGCTTATCATGTAATAAAAGCCCTGCACTCATAACAGATAACCTGTTACACCTTATACATAATAAATTCATTTACAACGCTGTATGATCTAGGAATAATAAATGGCCCGGCTCCCACATTAGCAGATAAGAGAAGTGAACAGAGAGCTCGTGCTTCATTGCGTCACCTGCTGGAGTACAAATATTTTACTTGGAGAGTTTTCCTCAATGAAGATTGATGATAATTAAACAATCAATGCATTCAGAGGCGCACGCTCCATGTCTACTGCATGCTGCCTTCTGTAATGCTTATTGTTTTACAAAAGTGTACGCTTGTGTGGCTTTGTGACTAAACAGTCTCATAATGTATTAGTCTATTGGAGTGAGAAGGTCACTCACATAATTTTTCTCATCTAAATTTGTCGCAGGCTGATCCTGTGCGACTTTCTCCTGCAACAATTCATTTAGACTGTTAGATCACTTTGTGCAGTGGTCACTAATTTATCATGTGCGAATTTTCTGCAAAATGCAAAAAGTTGCACGGGCCAGATTTAGAACATATCACAGGGGGGGCATTTATCAAACTGTTTAGATGGTCTATATTTGTCTCTCAGAAATTCTCAGTCCATTTAGTTGAGACTTTTGCTTTAGAGCCCTTCTCTGCAGAAATAGTGTCGTTTCCTACAATACAGGATAAAATGCAGTGGTCAGGAATTTATCAATGGAGACTTTTATTGGAAAGTCTCAAAAAAAAGTCTCATCAACGGAAAATAAGCCAAAATGTTAGACCATGTCAGACCTGGCGTAAATCAAATCTAAATAGTTAGTAGGAAGCCTATTATCAATTTTTGGGATGTACCATGTGACAGTGCAGTTTACATTTTGAATGACATTTTAGCTTGAATCTGAAGGGTAATCCAATCTAATAATACATAAAATTCTAAAATAATACAGTTTAATCCCAATGATCCCTAATTTTTTTTTTTCTTTGATCATTTTGTTATTTTTGTAGATGTCTGATGCTATTTTTTTGGGTTTTCTATATTTTAGTGCTCAAATTTCCCTTTTGCGGTTGATTCGAAGAAAGCATATGAATGTACGCCATGCACATGGTGCAATTTAGTCTCTGGAGATTTCTGAAAACACATGTAGTGGAAGCATGGTGCAATTTCCCATGGCAACCAATCAGATTCCTTTAATTTTTTTTTTATTGTGTTGATACCTGCAAAAAATTGAAAAAGCAATCTGATAGCTGTGGTCACTGCATCACTCCTCCTCTGGAAAGGTCGTCATCAATCTCCCCCTTTTTAATTCCACGACACTATGCTGCTGATGACTGTGCCTAAGGCTATGTTCTCCCGACAGAATGTCCACATGGAGAATCTCTAAGCACATGTTCCATACAGTGTGTGCAGAATATTCCGGCGCTTGGACGGCACAGGAATGCGCCATCTCCTAGACAGTTATGCATTCCGTGAGGCTTCCACACGAAGAATTATCGCGTTCATTCTGTGCGGACACGAAGAAATTTCTGTTCAGAAAAGATCTGCCATGGAAATTCCAGTGTGTCCACTGAGCAGCAGAGTCACATTGAATTAAACATGACTCTACTGCAGCGGAATCTCCATCCCAATTTCCTATCCGGAATTAAATTTCCATTGTGTGAACCAAGCCTACAATTCTGGCCGACCACCACATGGCTGATCATCCTTTTGAACTTAGACTAACAGAATTAAGAGCTAGCTTAGAATGCTTTAACAAAAAAATGATTTTTCAAAATAAAATTCTTAGTCACCATGGCTACAGAGATTAGCCCTGCATTAGACACCTTAGTAAGAGCAGTTTCGTTAAAACCAGACTGTAAGGAGTAGAGAAGAGAGTTATTGGCTGGAAAGCAGGCACAGATTAAACTGCACAGGACGGATCCTGAGTTTTTTTTTTGTTTTTTTTGTTAGTAGGTAGAGAAGGTATGACAGGGAGTGTTTAAAGGGGTACTCCACTGGGCAGCGTTCGGAAGTAAATGTTCAGAATGCCGTTTTCACTCTGCGGAGGTTGGCCACGCCCCCTCAAAACATAATGGCCCTGCCCCCTCAATGCAAGTCTAAGGGAGGGGGCGTGACAGCCGTAAAGCGAAAACATTTACTTCCGAACGCTGCCCAGTAAAGTACCCCTTTAAAGAAAGAAGGAAGTTAGATAGTGACAGCTGAGGAGATAAACTGGAGGAGATGTGAGGGAAAAGGGTCCCCGACACATGTGGTTGGCGAGAGAAAGATAAGTAAATCTTATCCACTTTGCTGTTAGCTGTCAATACTGCTGATTTTCTGCACAAAACATATACATGTACCCTTAGTTCTTGTCCTTCAGCCAGCAGCAATCATCAGTAGGAGGACACCACGGATGTCTGCAGTCTTACAGACGGAAATGCAGCCTGGAAGAATTCGACCAAAAAGAATAAACATATTCATTCTTTGGGCAGGTATCCATTTCGCCGGCTAAATTTTGCTTCCAAAATTTCACAGTACCGTATGCACAGAGCAAAAAAAAAAAAAGATATATATTTTTTTGGAATGTCCGCAGTGTGGACAAGCCCATAGTCTCCATGCATATATATAGTTAATTCTTTGCTCGGAAGTCCACGAGCACTGCATATCAGTCAATGGTGACGGCGCAGTGCAGTACGGTCCTACCGCCGAAGTAATTTCTCACGGAATTCTGCGTGCGGAGAATCCGCAGTGTGAACATATCCTAATACACATTAGAGGTGATTGACTATTATTGCCCATGTTTTCCAACACTATGAAGGACATTTATCATTGTTGCTTTGGTAAGCAAGTTCTGTAGTCATTTTTTTTTTTGCTTTGGTTTTGCGTATGTGTGACACATTTGTCATTCTAATCACAGGGGTTTGATAAATTTGGCTCACATAAGCAAAAACCCAATAAATCACTTCAGAACAACAATTTGTAACCCCATCTCAAATAGCAGCTTTGAAAAAAAAAATTAGAGATACATTTTTTACCACTTTTTTTCACCCTAAATGTACTAACCCATTTATTTATTTTTTTTCTTCTCATTTCAGATCAGTGTATTCGGTGGACTACAATGAACAGTGGTTTTTTAAATATTAATAGAATGGTTACCGAGGGCTTCTGGGGGAGTGTTTTATTTTTTTAAATAAAAGTTTTATTCACGTGTTGCGTTTTATTTTTTTATTTATTTTACAGGCTTAGTAGTGGAAGCTGTCTTATAGACAAAGTCCATTACTAAGCCAGTGCTTAGAGTTAGCCCAAAAAACAGCTAGCGCTAACCCCCAATTATTAACCCGGTACCCACTGCCACAGGGGTGCCGGGAAGAGCGTACCAACAGGCCTGGAGCATCAAAAATGGCACGCCTAGGCAGTAAAAGGCTGGCTTGGGAGGGTGAGTAACAATGGTCCTCGCTCCCCCTGGTAACATCAGGCTGTTGCTGCTTGGTTGGTATCTGGCTGAGAATTAAAATATGGTAACCACACTTTTTTTCATAAATAATTAAATATAAAAATAAATAAAATAAAAAAACACAACACATTTAAAAACAACCTTACCAGCCAGAGCAGGTAAAAACAAATTTAAATACTAAAAAGTCAGGTGTTTCCCAACCAGCGTGCCTCCAGTTGTTGCAAAACTACAACTCCCAGCATGCCCGGACCGGCAAAGGCTGTCTGGGCATGCTGGTAGTAGTAGTTTCACAACAGCTGGAGGCACCCTGGTAGAAAAACACTGAGCTAAATAAAAGGGCGCAAGGAGAAAAATAAAAAAAAACTTCTGCTCACCTACTTCCGGTCCCTGCAGATGCCGTTAGTCTCCGTGCGGTCCGGTGTCTCCTTCTTACCATACAAGTAGTAAAACCTTTCCCTTTTCAGCCAATCACTGGCTGCAGCGGTGTCATGTGTCAAGCCAATGATTGACTGATGGGGGAAACATCTTTTCCGGCTGCAAAAACACTGGGTTTCCCGGATCCTGTGGGAGATTTGAAAACAGTCCTGGAAACCCAGTGTATTTGCTGCAGTACAGAAAACTACCTATGGGGGGGGGGGGGGGGGAAGAGAAGGGAGAGGATGTGACGGGGGGGGATGTGATGGGAGAAGATGTGACCATGAGGGGAGAAAGTGGAGAAATTAAATGGGGAGATGTGAAATTGACAGTGGGCATAAAATGAGTGGATAGTTGTAAAATGGAGATTGGACATGAAATGGCGGGATTTCACCATTTATTTTTTATATCGCATCGCATATCGAAATCGCAATATTTAGGCCCATAATCGCAATCACACATTTTCCCCATACCGTGCAGCCCTAACATTAAACAAAAATAAATAAATAAAACACTGGTCATCGTAGTAGTCCACCGAATCCAAAGTAGTCCACAGGATATATGGATCTGAAAGGAGAAGCGGTGTAGTTGTGCACCGCACAACTACAACTTCCAATATCTCCTCACTGTAAGGGCAAGCTGGGAGTTGTAGTCATGCGACGGCGGGCTGGTGGAAGATGTGCAGGCGGGTGACAAGCAAGTCAGGGAAGCTTGTCACCCACTTGCACATCTTCTGCCACCTGCAAGGGTGGGTGACAAGCTTGTCACCTGCCCCCGCTGCAGGACTACAACTCCCAGTGTTTCCTTACTGTAAGGGCATGCTAGGAGTTTTAGTAGTGTTGTGCGGGCAGGTTGCAAGCTTGTCACCCACTCGCAAATCTTCCGCCCACCCGCCGAACTACTAGCACTACTACAACTCCCAGCATGCCATTACAGTAAGGCAGTAAGGACATGTTGGGAGTTATAGTGGTGTAACGCGGGCGGGCGGAAGATGTGCAGGCGGGTGACAAGCTTGTAACCCGCCCGCACATGTTCCACCCAAGCTGCACCACTACAAAAAAAAAAAAAAAAAAAAAAAATGCTGTTAAAAGTAAGTTTGTAAGCCAGGCCTGACCTGCGACTTTTTGAAGGGAGACTTTCGCACTTGATCAATTCCCGACCACTGCAAAGTGAAAACTGAACATTGCTTAGGTAGGGCTGATTGGTATTTTTTGCTAACCCGCAAAAGTCGCACAAAGAGTTGCTTACGTGTACATGCAACTTTTGTAAGCAAAAAAATAAAAATAAAATAAAAACCCTCTAAATCCCTTGATAAATCTCCTTCTATAAGAAGAAAATTAACATCAATCTTTGGAAAGAAAATTGCACTTGGTGCGATCACAATTCAGGACATACTGTGAATACTCTGCAGTGCAATTTTAACACAGTTGGGCAAATTTACCAGCTACTGGTTCTGGGGAACGGTTCTGGTTCTGTCTATACTTGTTGCCTTGGAAAGGGTAATGTTTGTATTGATTACCAGTAATTTTTATTATATATATATATATATATATATATATATATATATATATATATATATATATATATTATATTATATATATATATATATATATATATATATATATATATATATATATATTTTTATATACATATATATATATATATATATATATATTATATACACACACACACCCACCCCTGTCTTGTGTATCAGAGAACACTGAGCGCCATAGTTCTTGAAATCCTGTGGAGTGTCAGGACTCATTTACATTCCTAAGATGCTTGCATAGCAATAACTTCATAAAGATCGACTTATGTGCGGAGACTTTTACAGCAACCTGTGAAAATGTATTTATGGTGTCAAAATGTTCATTCTTTAGCATTTCCCTGAAGCCATGCTGGGACACATTACATCAGTGTTTCCCAACCAGGGTGCCTCCAGCTGTTGCAAAAACTACAACTCCCAGCATGCCCGGACAGCCGTTGGCTGTCCGGGCATGCTGGAAGTTGTAGTTTTGCAACAGCTGGAGGCACCCTGGTTGGCAAAAACTCTGCATTACATCCATCCATACTTTACAATGTATGCTACACATACATCCCAGAAGGTCAAATACAAAAAAAGAGTTTTTCCCACAAGTCAGTTGGGGTAACAACAGGTTGGAGACGCAACAGTCGGAACAGCACCAATAATGCATTTACTACCTATTCTACTACAAGGAACCTCTGTTAAGCTGATCCCAGGATCTCCAGTGATCAGTTCTTACCATGGGGGTACCTGCTTGCAGGGGTTCAGTTTCTCTACAACACCACTGCAGGAGATAAAGTAGTATATAGTTCCCACTGAAATCAACAGACTTCACTACCTCTAGTACACATGTGCATTACAATTTATAAAACAAATAGCTCTGTTTTATTGTCCTTGCACTGGCTGATTATACATTATGGGAGATTAGCACAGTCGAGTCAGGCAAATCGTGGCAAAACAGCAGTCAGAGACAGTGGGGGATATTTATCAAAGTCAGTGGAGGTGCACTGATTTTATATACAGGTTTTGATGGTGTACATGGAGTGTATGTGCACCAGATTCATTACATGGTACAGGCCTGTGATAAATATAGGGCTAGTACACAGTTTAGTGAAATTTCACTTCAGCGGCCCACTTTATATTATTCCCTCTCTGTGACTTTTCTGCAAACGTTTTCACGTGTGCGACTTTCTACAGCCAGTTTTATAAGCCAGGTCTGGGCTGGTGTACGTTTGTGGTGTATTCGAGGGCAGCGCGACAAATCAGCAACTTATTTACAAAACTTGAACGCCATAAATCTCTGACCACTGGAAAATGAAAATGCTAAAAAGTGTGTAGAAAGTGTGTACTCAGCCAGTTTAGTCACAATGATTTGAACAAAAAGGCTGGCATTTTTTTCTGGCATTTTTGCATTTGAATGGAAATTGGATTTTTGGCCCCTTTGGCATATATTAAAAAATTTGTTGGGTACCAAAAAAAATAAAATAAAAACAGGTAATACTACTCCCATCGTGTAACTTTCCATGTTATACTATGGGGAGTAGTATTACCTGTACTAACAGACATATTGCCCCGGGTGTCACTCCTGACACCCGTTGCGATCGTCCATAATATAGCAGAGATGCAGAACGGCTCTATACAGCGCTCACATCTCTGCACTATACTCCGGCCGGCCAGTGATATGAATAGAAATTCACCTCATTCATATTGTCCACCCAGAGTGGTGATTGGCCGGATGGTGGTAGCCAATCAGAGCTCTCAGAGGGAAATATGAATGAGTGATGTTCTATTTATATCACTGGCCGGCTGGAGTACGGAGCAGAGATGTGGAGCGCAGAAGAAAGCCGCCCGCATCTCTGCAATAGATAGGATGATCGCATCGGGTGTCAGGAGTGATACCCACTGTGATCTGTCCTTAACTGCAGGTTCTACTACTCCCAACATGGAGCACACTCTGCTCCATGCTGGGAGCTGTAGTACCTGCATTAATAGACAGATTGCAGTGAGTGTCACTTCTGGCACCTGTTGCGATCTGTCTATTAATGCAGGTACTACAGCTCCAAGCATGGAGCAGAGTGTGCTCCATGTTGGGAGCTGTAGTACCTGCAGTTAAGGACAGATCACAGCGGATGTCACTCCTGACACTCGCCGTGATCCTCCTGTATAATTTTTAGATGCGGGCGGCCGGCCGCTCTTCTATGGTCCCCTGCACTGACTTATATATACACACACACACCAACTCATCTAATTTCCCACAGAGAGTTGTGATTGGCATATGCATATATATACACACACACATATACATATATATACATATATATATATATATATATATATATATATATATATATATATATATATATATGTGTGTGTGTGTGTGTGTGTGTGTGTGTGTGTGTGTGTGTGTGTGTGTGTGTGTGTGTGTGTGTGTGTGTGTGTGTGTGTGTATATATATGCATATGCCAATCACAACTCTCTGTGGGAAATATGAATTGGTGTGTATATATAAGTCAGTGCAGGGGACCATAGAAGAGCGGCCGGCCATATCTATACATTATACAGGAGGATCACAACGGAACAAGGGGCGATCTGTCAATTAGTACAGGTACCACTACTACCATCGTGTTCCATGCTGGGAGTAGTAGTACTATCTAAAAAATAAAAATTAAAAAAATTAAAAAAAAGGGAAACACACACACACACACACACTACATTCTTATACTTTGTCTGCTACATTTTTAGTTCCCTGCCCGCCCACATAAATTGATCAGTTTAAAAAATAAAAAAATTGTTATAAGATACATTTTGTTAAAGAGTAGCTCCCACCATCCTTTTTTTTTTTTTTTCCCTGTCCCTGCCAATTGCCCATCTGTCCCTGCCTTTAAAATTATTTTTTTACTATATTAAATATGCCTTTTTTTCTGCCTGGTACTGTGCTCACTACCAGGCAGACTTCCCCAGCAGACCCCCCCCCCCAATTGCTCGCTCGCAAAAGAATAAAGTGGTGGGTGAAATGTTACCTTACACCGGAAGCCGGGGCCAGCGTGCGAGGCCAGGGAGCCTGCACGCATTCTCATAGTTCATAGCGCTTGCTCCCGCCTGTCTGATTGACAGGCAGGGAGAGAGCGCAGCCTGACTGAATTCGGATAGATGCCCAGCCGGGATCGGTCCGAATTCATCTGTGACATCACAGCATGCTGCAGCCAGCCACTAGGAGGGAGACCCCTAATGGCCGGATTTTAACATTAAAATTAATAATTTTTTTTGTAATTAAAATACTTTAAGTATATTAGAAATATGTTGTAGTACATTAGTACTACAACATATATAAAAAATAAAATAAAAATAAAAAAAGAGTTAATGACAGTGCCCATTTAAATACAATTTTTTCCATCACTACTTTATCTTTTTTATTATTATTTTTTTTTAATGGCACCCTACAAAAATTTATTTAAAAAAATAAATAAATACATTTAAAAAATAAAAGGTATCTCCATCACTTTTTTTGATCCCCAAAAAAAGAAAAAAAAAATACAAAAAAAAAAAATTTTATAAAAACCGCCTGAAAAACACCAAAGTTAAAACCCACATGGCGTATTTCTTAGCGTTTTTTTTTTTTAATCCAATAGATTTTTATGGGAGGAAAACTCCACGATTTCAGGGGGGGGATGCCACCATAGGCTCAACAAGCTGCGACTTACCGTTTTCAGGGATGTGGAAATCCTATAGCCCGACGCCCGGGACAAGTAGTTTTGAGGGCCGGGCAGGTGAATGGTTTATAGATTTAGCCCTGTATCGGGAGAGCAGGGATAGACAGACTTCCCCCTTATTTTTCTTTAATGTCGGTGTGAGGCGCGGGAGCGGATGGAAGTCTACACCTCACACCGGGGCTCAGAGTGTATGGAGGGGGCGGCGGCCTCCAGCTGACTGCAGAGCCCCCTTATCTCCCCTCCCGGAGGATGGACGGAGCTCAGAAGACACAGCTGGGTGAGAGAAAGGATGTTGACATGTCCGTGCACAGCTCCATCCCCCGCACACAGCTCTATCCCTCCCCTGCTCTGTCTAGACAGGACCTAATCCACCACGGGGCGGTTGCTTGTTTGCACGGGGAAAAACACAGAGCAGGGGGGGTGAGGGGGAGGACGGAAATCTCACCTCACACCGGCCGGGACTACGGCTCTGATGTCCACTCCTGGCCGAATCAGGTGAGGAGGCCGAGAATACAGGCGGCGGCAGGAAGGGTGGTTGTATATGTAGGGTGTGAGTGTATGTGTGATGTGTGTAATGTATGATGGGGGCAGCGGCAGGTGTATGTATGATGTGTGCATATGTATGGTTGGTGTATATCAGTGTTTCCCAACCAGGGTGCCTCCAGCTGTTGCAAAACTACAACTCCCAGCATGCCCTGGGCATGCTGGGAGTTGTAGTTTTGCAACAGCTGGAGGCACCCTGGTTGGGAAACACTGGTGGATATGTATGGTGTGAGTGTATGTGTGTATGATGTCTCTGTGTGAGGTGTATGTAATGTATGATGTGTGTATAATGTCTAAGTGTGATGTGTGTATGTGATGTATGATGTGGGGTGGGCAGAGGCAGGTGTATGTATGATGTGTGGATATGTGTGGTGTATATGTATGGTGTGAGTGTATGTAATGTATGATGTGTGTATGATGTCTATGTGTGATGTGTATGTAATGTATACTGTGTGCATGATGTCTATGTGTGATGTGTGTATAATGTATAATCTGTGTATGATGTCTGTCTGTGTGTGATGTGTATGTAATGTATAATGTGTGTATGATGTCTGTGTGATGTGCATGTAATGTATAATGTGTGTATGATGTATATGTGTGATGTGTATGTAATGTATGTGTGTATGATGTCTATGTGTGATGTGTATGTAATGTATACTGTGTGCATGATGTCTATGTGTGATGTGTATGTAATGTATGATGTGTGTATCATGTCTATGTGTGATGTGTATGTAATGTATAATGTGTGTATGATGTCTATGTGTGATGTGTATGTAATGTATGATGTGTGTATGATGTCTATGTGTGATGTGTATGTAATGTATACTGTGTGCATGATGTCTATGTGTGATGTGTATGTAATGTATGATGTGTGTATCATGTCTATGTGTGATGTGTATGTAATGTATAATGTGTGTATGATGTCTATGTGTGATGTGTATGTAATGTATGATGTGTGTATGATGTCTATGTGTGATGTGTATGTAATGTATGATGTGTGTATAATGTCTATGTGTGATGTGTATGTAATGTATAATATGTATCTGATGTCTATGTGTGATGTGTATGTAATGTATGATGTGTATATGATGTCTAAGTGTGATGTGTGTATGTGATGTATGATGTGGGGTGGGCAGCGGCAGGTGTATGTATGATGTGTGTATATGTATGGTGTGAGTGTATGTGTATGTAATGTATGATGTGGGGGGGGGGCAGTGGCGGGGGTGTGTGTATGTATGATATGGGGGCAGTGGCTGGTGCATGTATGATATGTGTATGCATGAATGTTTTGTATAGGAGCGGACTGTCACGTCGGGTATTAGGGCAGTTGTGCCATCTAATTTTATTTATTTTTAGTGGCCCCCGCACTAAATTGCACCCCCAGAATCCCGCCCCCTTCATACTCAGCCGACGACCAAGAGCCCCACGGATGCACACAAACACGCCCAAACCAAAACTACAACTCCCAGCATGTTGGACCATAACCTAAACTGTATAAATATAAAGTGTAACATGCTGGGAGTTGTAGTTTTGGTTCGGGTCAGCTGCAGAGCCATAGGCTGCATCAGGGCATGCTGGGAGTTGTAGTTACTAACTGCAATTCCCAGTATTCCTTGACACATCCTATGGCTCTGCAGCTGACACAAACCAAAACTACAACTCCCAGCATGTACCACAATAACCTTAACTGTCCTACTATACAGTGCAACATGCTGGAACACCCACAGAACCATAGGCTGTATCAGGGCATGCTGGGAGTTGTAGTTATCTAGTAACTAAATGCAACTTCCAGCATTTTCTGACACAAAATGCACCACAAACTGGAGAAGCAGACCCCCCCCCCCAGTAACACATAAGTCCCTATTGAGACTGAAAAATAGTGATTAAAATATTTTAAAAAGTGCGTATACATGTGAATAAGCCCCTTTCCTAATAAAAGTTTCCAATTTTCTTTAAATAAAAATAATGTACAAAAATAAACATAAGTGATATCGCTGCATGTGGAAATGTCCAGACTATTAAAATATAATGTTAATTAAACCGTATGGTGAATGGTGTAAATGTAAAAACTAGTCCAAAATTGTTCATTTTTGGTCACTTCATATGAGACATTTTTTATAAGGTGATCAAAAAGTTACATCTAGACTTATCTGGGCTTGTCTCGGGCGTAAGAGGAGCTACAGCTCTCCCGCCTCTAATATCCTGGCATACTGCGATCACCTATTAACCCATTAGATCTCTGCTGTCAGCAGTGTCTAAAGGGATCTTATATCCATCCCTGGTGGTCTAGTGGGGGGGGGGGGGATCAGACTATTTTGGTTGAAATTATTTCATCAACCAGGACAAGTAGATTTTCTTGAGGGACAAGTAGATTGTGTTCCGCTTTAGTCCCTTGGACAAGTAGTTTTTTTTTTTTTTTTTTATTTCCACACCCCTGGTTTTTCAGTTTGGCATTTTTTATCCTTTTGACGTTTTTCAAAGTGGAAAAAGAATTTTGTGTTTTTTTCATTGATTTACAGCTAACATCTGGCTGCAGCATTTTTTTCAATGAAAAAGTGCACGTGTGAACATACCCTTTGACTGGAATTTCTGTGTGCCCAAAACAGAGGAGGATATTTCATAGAACCTGTGCAGAGGAAAAGTTGTGCAGCTGCCCATAGCAACCAGATTGCTTCTTTCAGTTTTCAGAGGCCCATTAAAGAATGAAAGAAGTGATCCGATATGGGCAACTGCACAACTTTTCCTCTACACAAGTTTTAATAAATCTCCACAAGAATTCAAAGCCCAATTAACTTCAATGGGATTCCATCAGGAATTCTGCAAAATTCCCGCTATAGGACAGCAGTCACGCCCCCTCCCATAGACTTTCATTGAGGGGGCGGGGCAGGGTGTGACGTCACAAGGGGGCGGTGCTATGACGAGCTCCCGACGCCGGCTCCAGCGTTCAGAACAATTTGTTCCAAACACTGAGCAGCGGAGTACCGCGTTAAAGGGGTACTCCGCCCCTAGACATCTTATCCCCTATCCAAAGGATAGGGGATAAGATGTCAGATCGCCGCGGTCCCGCTGCTGGGGACCCCCGGGATTGCCGCTGCTGGGGACCCCACTGTCATTACTGCACAGAGCGAGTTCGCTCTGTGCGTAATGACGGGCGATACAGGGGACGGAGCAGCATTACGTCATGGCTCCACCCCTCGTGAAATCACGGCCCGCCCCCTTAATACAAGTCTATGGCAGGGGCGTGACGACCGCCACGCCCCCTCCCATAGACTCATATTGAGGGGGGTGGGCCGTGACGTCATGAGGAGCGAACTCGCTCCGTGCAGTAATGATAGCGGGGTACCACAGCGGCGATCCCAGGGGTCCCCAGCAGCGGGACCCTGGCGATCTGACATCTTATCCCCTATCCTTTGGATAGGGGATAAGATGTCTAGGGTCGGAGTACCCCTTTAATGCAGAATACGGAAAGCAGAAATTCTGCAGCAGAAATTCCGCTGTGTGAAAAGGAAGAGAGAGTTCCCCATTCAACACCATGTGCAGTACATTTTGCAGCAATTCCTAGCAGAATTTTTCCATGAGATTTCGCTAGGAAATCCTGTCGTGTGAACATAGCCTTATCCAGCTTTCCTTAAAAGGGGTTGTGATTTTCCTTTAATCTCACAGTCATAAGGAAAGGATCTTGCAAAAATATGTCAATCCCTGGCCGCCCTGTTTGTTTGTGCGTTGTGAGACAAATACAAATTCTGCTGTTGTCTCTAACCCCAGTAAAGGTTATTTTCCTTGCCACTAATAAACATGTCGCCTGCCAGCGCAACCCTAAGGCTATGTTACCACACAGTTTGGGGGCCCATTTTAAAGGGTCATTATAAATAAAAAAAATTACGTTTGGATCAACTGGGTCTTACTCTTGAGACCCGCTTCGATCTCTACTTCTTAGCGGGGGGAAATGAACCGCTCACTCTCCCAGTCGTGCGGAGGAGCTGATCTTTCTTCTGTACAAGACTCCATCATGACTTGTACAAATATAAAAAGGTTAGATCTGCCAGCCGGGAATTTGCATGAAATCTCTGCTGAAATGTATTGCCCATTCACTTCAATGGAATTCCTGCAGCAGAAATCCTGCTGTGTGAATTGGACAGTGGAATTCCACTGAATTGCCATAAATCCATGCAGAAATTCTGGTGTGTGAACATGAACATAGCCTTTGGCTGGGTTCACACGGCTGAATTTCTGCACTGAATTCTGCATCACTTTATAGCAAATTCACTTTAATGGAATTCCTGCAGCAGAAATTGTGCTGTGTGAATGGGACAGCGGAATTCTATTGAAGTGTATTGGCTATAAATTCATGCAGAGTTTAGTGACACGCTGCCTCTTGCTTCCTAGGCTGAGAACCAGAGATTGCAGCAGGTCTCCGGAAAGAGACCCTATACAATGTCGAGAGAGAGATAGAGACCCTACACAATGGCCCAGATTTACTATTGTAAACCAGATATGTTTAGAAGGGTTGTGTCCCCGACATTTTTACAAAAACACATATTTACTAAGGTTTCCACATAAAATGTGGTGGATTTGAGCTGAGGAAAACCCGACAGATCAGAGCATGTGTAAGAAAAGCAAAGTGTAGGGAAAGTGGAAAATGTAGGGAAACCTTAGTAAATACCATGGAAAATAAATTGTAGGGAATTAAAACCCACAAAGAAAACTGCACAACACTCTTAGTAAATCAGGGCCAATATCGAGAGCTGTCACACCTCCTCCCATAGGCTTGCATTGAGGGGGCGGAGTGTGAAGTCACACAGGGGCAGAGGCGTGCTCCGGGGGCTGATTATAACGGGGTGCTGCGTGCAAGATCACGGGGGTCCTGCCTTTGGATAGGGGATAAGAGGTCTTAGCACCGGAGTACCCCTTTAATGTTTATTTTTTTTCTCCAAGCATTTTGATCTCCAATGGATGTGGATCATTATTCATGTCGTCAATCAAATGACATGATCCATTTTCATTTCGTCAATAAAGTTTACAGTTCCTGTTCTACTGTTCCTAACTTCTTACCTGCTACTGTTGCGGTTTAGAGATTGATTAAGTTCTTCAACTTCTTATTTTGCATCAAAGAAAGAGGCGGAGTTACAGCATCATCACCTTTATATAGACTATGCCATTACCATTCTAATTGGCTACTGTGATAGACAGCATGTTTGTATGCCCCTGAACATTCTATTAGGTTTTTTCTCTGTGTTGCTATGTTAATACTTTGCTGCTGGAGCAAGTAAAGAGAGAGATTAAATGCATAATGCGAATGCCTCCTCTCTTTCATAAAATCTATATTTTCCGTCACCTAGGGTAGGAAAATCTTCAATTTTATTGTTAAGGAAGTAAACCTTTGTACAAGGTACTTCTTATGAGCTGTTTGGGTGATAACACATCAGAATTTTTTTTTTTTTTTTTTTTTAGGCTTTACTTTAAAAAATGTGTTTTTTTGGTCTTTTGTTAAAAAAATTTTTTTCAGCTTTGTTCTTAAAACCGATATACCCTTGAAGACTTTGTCTGCATAAGGCTAAGTTTCCACTTGTTTTTTTTTCGTGCCCAAAAAACGCCACAGCATTTTCCTGTGTTTTTGTTTTTTTTCCTTCCTGTGTTCTTTCTGCCATTTTTTTGCCGTGAGTGGAAGTTGCATTTCGGCCCCTTTGATGTTTTTTCAAAAATTTGTTGGGTACAATATAAAAAAAAAAAAAAAAAAAAAAAAGGGGGATGCATAGTGATGAGGAAAAACATTTAAATAAAAATGTAGTGTGTGTGTTTCACTTTATTTCTTCATCACTGTTTTATATTTTACGCTCAGAGTGGGGATTGGCCGGATGGTGGCAGCCAATCCCCGCTCTCAGCGGGAAATATGACTGGTGAGTGGCCGGCCAGAGTACAGAGCAGAGATGTGGAGCGCAGGAGAAAGCCGCTCTGCATCTTAGGGATGAAGGATGATCGCAGCGGGTGTCAGGAGTGACACCCGCTGTGATCTGTCCTTAACTGCATGTACTACTGCTCCAAACATGGAGCACACTCTACTCCATTTAGGGAGCTGTAGTACCTGCATTAATAGACAGATCACAGCGAGTGTCGCTCCTGACATTTGGGCCAGCCGCATCTATACATTATACAGGGGGATCGCAACGGGTGTCAGAAGTAACACAGGCGATCTGTCAATTAGTACAGGAACTACTACTCCCATCATGGAACAGTGTGTTCCATGCTGGGAGTAGTAGTACTACCTAAAAAATTGTAAAGGGGAAAATAAATAAAAAAAAAAAAAAAGGGGGGTGGGGTGGGGTGGGGGACACAAACACACTCTACATTTTTATTTTTAGTTCCCTGCCTGCCCACAAATTGATCCCTGTTTAAAACATTTATAAAAATTACATTATCAAAATAAAAAATAAAAAAAATTGTTAAATAGAATTTTTCCATTACTAATGTATCTTTATTATTATTTTTTTTTTAATGGTACCCTACTAATTTTCATAAAAAAAACAAAAAAAAAAAATCTCCATCACTTTTTTGGATCGCTAAAGTCCAAAAAAGAATAAAAGATGCCTGCAAAAATTAGACTACTATGGGAGAAAAACGCCACAATTTCAGGGGGAAAGAAAAAGAAAAAAAACGCCATAGGCTCAACATGCTGCGACTTTGCAAAACCACCAAGGAGCTGAAAAACACCCCCCAAAAAAATAAAAAAAAATTGTGAAAAGAACGTCAAAAGGATTTAAAAAAAAATAAAATAAAATAAAACACGCCACACTGAAAAACGCAAAGTTGAAAAAGAATTTTGCAATTTCGCATTGATCTACAGCTAACATCTGGCTGCAGTGTTTTTTCACAAAACAAAAACAAAACAAGTGGAAACTAAGCCTTATACAGTACACAGTAAAAGTGCAATTTAACCCGAAAAAGACCATGGACGAGTATAGACGTCCAGGTTGGCGGGCGTTCCCGCACCTGGACGTCTATACTCGTCCATTCTTCTCGTGGGTGCTGCCCAGTGCACCCACGAGATCGCAGCAGGGACTCGGCTGTATCACACAGCCAGGACCGAAGTAAACTTCGGTCCCGGCAGTTTTAACCCTTACAGCCGCGGTCGGAAGTGACCACGGGCTGTAAGTGTTATGACAGAGGGAGGGAGCTCCCTCTGTCACTCCTGCAGCACCCCGCATCGCGATCGCGGGGAGCTGCGTGTAATACGCGGCTGGCCGGGACATGCCGCACTGCCGGGAGTGAAGTTCACTTCACTCCCGGCAGTTTAACCCTTACAGCCGCGGTCAGAAGTGACCGCGCGCTGTAAGGAGTTCTGACAGAGGGAGGGGGCTCCCTCTGTCTCCTCTGCAGCACCCCGCATCGCGATCGCGGGGTGCTGCTGCATACCTGGGCTGCCGGGGGTCCTACAAAGACCCCCAGGTCTGCCCTGGGTATTGCCTGCCAGTTTTCACTAGCAGGCAGCATATTTCACTGGCAGGCAATACCCAGGGCAGACCTGGGGGTCTTTGTAGGACCCCCGGCAGCCCAGGTATGCAGCAGCACCCCGCGATATAACTGCAATGCTTTGGAATACTAAGTATTCCAAAGCATTAAAAAGTGTAAAAATAAATAAATAAAATAAGTGTAAAAATGTAATAAAAGTGTAAAAAAAAAATTAAATATACATTTATTAAATGAATCTAATAAAAAAAAAAGCATAATGTGTAGGATCGCATTGGCGGACATCCGCAGCATGTAATATGCTGCGGATGTCCGTCCCGTGATCCTACACATTATGCAGCAGTCACGGTAATGAGCTCGCTGCGGCGGCTGGGTAGCTTTGTGCGTCCACTCATAGCGGCGGATTTTCCGCCAGCAGTCATGAGCGGACACACTGAGCTACCCAGCCGCAGCAGTGATTGATATATTCGCCATGAGCGGGTGCTTATTCCCACAACATGGCGGATATATCCATCAGGAGCCTTAACTGTCACAGACAGACGCGTTATACTGCCAGCCGACCAGCCAATAACTTGTAGGGGTGTGGTATATAAATGGGGTCACTTGTGGGGGTGGGGGTACTGTTCTGCCCTGAAAGCCAAATGGCGCTCCTCTCCTTCTGAGTCCTACCACGCGGCCAAGGAACCATATATGGCCAAAGCGGGGGTATTTCCGAACATGGGACAAGCAGCTAAATAAAATATAGGGTGCATTTCTTTCAATATCAAAAGTGATGTACAAAAAATATGCCCCCCAAATGATGCATTTGTGAAAAATTGCAATTTTCGAATTTTTAACACTGACTTTGTAATAATTCCAGCCAAAAAACTATGGTGTTAAAATACTCACTGTACCCCCTAGCGAATACCTTGAGGGGTCTAGTTTTTAAAATGGGGTCATTTGGGGGGTGTTCCTATGTTCTACTACCTTTTAATTTCTGCAAAACTTGCATAGCACATAAAAAAATTTACTTTTCAAATTTTCAAAATTTCCAAAATTTCAAGTTAAATTGTTAGGGTTCTAACTAATTTAAAATGTTAATTAAAAACTAAAAAATGACGTCAAAATAAAGTAGACATCTGAAAGTATAAGTTTCATGAACTATTTGGTCAGTATGTATAAATATATGCAACCAATTAGTGTTAAAATAGCAAAAAATCTTAATTTTTTGTAAAAATTTCATGATTTTTTGCATTGTAAAAAAAAACTACAAATGATATCGGCGTACTTTTACTATGTACATGAAGGACAACTTGTGACAAAAAAAACAATGTCAGAATTATCGTGATTGGCAAAACGTTACCAGAGTTATTCTCTAATAAAGACAGACATCCCCGATTTGAAAAAACAGGCCTGGTCTTTCAGGGGCGTACAGGTTTATTTGCATTGGTCCTTAAGGGGTTAAATACTAAAGCTATGGCTACACAGCAACTTCAGTCACATGACACAAAGATTGCAATGTCACTCTTGGGCCATGTTCACACGTTGGAATTTATGTGTGGAATTCCGCACAGAGATTACGCAGCAGAGGCCTATTGTACTCAATAGGATACTGCTGTGCCTTGCAGCAGAATCGCTATCCATTCTTTCTGCGGACTCCTCATGGAATGCATTTTTTTGTCTGTGAGAGGGTGCATTCTCGTGCGGTCTTAGCGTCTGAATGTGATTTCGTTGCGGACATTCCAACGTGTGAACATAGCCTTCATGTTACAGAATAGTGTCAAGTGAGCACAGAGGAGTACTAGTCCTGCCCTCATGTACTGGACATTGTCCCTGCCTGTGACAAAGATGATGCTGCAGCCGGAATGGATTATGTTCTGGATGGTATGGAGACACCTAGTGTTTTTTTTGTTTTTTTTTTATAAGCCATATTTCTATAGAAATTAGATACATTTTTTCTGAAGTATATTAGAAAAGTTAATGTTTTGCCAAGATGTACAACATCATTATGGCGGTGCCTTTTGAAGACCCATCGGACTGCACCGTGTCCATATGCTATAATAATAGCAGGTACACCATCTAATCTGCCCATCATAGTTTGTGGAATACAGAACACGCAACTGTCTATCTGGTTCTTGAAAAACAAAGCAAAATACAGCTCGACAACAAAGACCTACAGAAAGCAATGGGGACAGCCAACTTGTGGGCCCTGCAATAGCCAAGATGATCTATCATTCAGCAGCAGCAAACTGCAAGCACTTTATGGAAATGTAATTGATGGAATGCAGTATCAAGCCTGCACTGCAATCTCTATACAGACGAAAGAGCCGACACTACATATACCATGCCAACCACAGAAAATAAGACACCGCATTACAGTATTACCAAAGACACAATTCAGAGAATGATGCTGCTCCTTAGCTAATAGATAGGTTAAATTGGTTTATCCACAAGTTTAGGCACCCTGGTTGGTAAACACTGTCCTTGATCCATGATCATAGATTGTTGCCATAGAAAGACTAAAAAAAAAAAATGTAAAAAAAATGCACACAAAAAAAAACACACCAGCACATTCAGTGGCCAGGAGTAGGCATTATTGGGGGACATTTAAAGAGAAACTGGCAGGCTGTTTACCCACACTAAACCCAATATACTAAATATAACATTTTGGGGTCACTTGTATTAATAAGGTACTGCAGGAGTTACAGCTCTATAGCAATGGAGGTGGAAAGCCGGTTCGCACACTTCCCTGCCTCCTTCATATAGTCTGCTCTGGTCCACACCAGTAATTCATATTTTAAATGTAGGAGTGAATGTTTTAAATAGTCATTAAGGGGGCAGGCCAGAGCGGAGAATATGGAGGAGGCAGGGGAGCATGCGTAGTGCAGCTGGAAGATTAGAGAGCTAGAACTCCTGCGATACTTCATGAATACAAGTAAGTGACCCCACAATTTAATGTTGCTCATCTGCACCATTATCCAGTATATTGGGTTTAGTGCGGGAGAACAGCCTGTCAGTTTCACTTTAATAAAACCAGCATACCTCTGGGAGTTAAAGGGGTACTCTGGTGCTTACACATCTTATCCCCTATCCAAAAGGATAGGGGATAAGATGCCTGATGGGGGGGGGGGGGTCCTGCCGCTGGGGACCCCCGGGATCTTGCACGTGGCACCCCGTTTGTAATCAGTCCCCGGAGCGTGTTCGCTCCGGGTCTGATTATGGGCAACCACTGGGCCGGCGGCATGCGACGTCACGCCTCCGCCCCTCAATGCAAGCCTACGGGAGGGGCGGGACTCCCGCGATCAGGCATCTTATCCCCCATCCTTTGGATAGGGGATAAGATGTGTAAGCACCGGAAAACCCCTTTAAGAAAACAGTCTAGATCGCAGAGCTATTCCATTTGCACAACTCCTAATTAAGTCAAAATGAGCTATGCAAATTCTGTAACTTTCCTGCTTCCTGACCACCTCTGAGGGCCAAAAACAGACTGGAGGCGCTGGGAAGCCATAATTAGGAGATGTGAATACCCCTTAAAAAAGTACAATAAAGCTGGCTTAAGATGCACCACATCTACACCAGCTCCATGAGTTACAACTTTTTGTGCAACAGCATGGCTTGCTAAAAAATATTCAATTTGTGTGTGCCACAAAATAAGTGCACAACGGGGGGTTTGCTAATTTTTACATTGCTTATTGAGCACATACATACGTAATGAATGGGAAACAATGTTTTATTGTGGGCACTAAATACTATAAATCCTTTTACAAGCATACAAAGACACATGACTTGTTTACACATTTACTGTACGTGGTCTGTAAAGAACAAGTAAGCTATAATAATTTACCTGTTCACGAGCCACTTGAGCCTTCTGTTGGGAAATACATTAAGAGCGGAATCAAGCAGAAATAATCAGCTAGGAAATTCTGATGCAGGGCTCTCCTATTGTTTCCCATGTGATTCTGCTGCACTGTGCACATGGCAGAATTTCCATTACCAAACACTCTGCCATGGAAATTCTAATCCTGAAGTTTGCAGAAAGAATTAACATGTTCATTCTTTCAGCAGAATCCTCTCGGAAATGCATTGCCGTCTACAGAGACAGCGCATTTCCAAGCAGTCCTAGCACTGACTGATTTGTCGGCAGCTGGCGCACACAGAATGTCCATCTGGAATTTTTTCGGGTAGAAATTCTGCCATGTGAATGGACCCTGAGTGGGGTTGCCAAAGTAAGTTTCCAATTGAAGGTTTGACAATTATCTTCAATTAAAAAAAAAAATAAATAAAAAACATTATAAATACACACAGCAAAAGAAAAAATAATTATATACAGGCACAGACTTTGGCCACCCACATTTCTAAGAAAATGAATCAAATAAAGCCCCAACCTTTTCTCCGATCCATTTCTATCTAAATCAACCAAAACATTTTCACATTTGCTCAGTTTTCTCATCATGGAGCCGTTTCCCCTCTTCTCTATGTATGCCCACAATGGCAGCATTCATTGATGACAGCATGTGAAGTGGTGTCCAGGGGTACATATAGAGCTACAAAGTCAGCTGGATCTCCGAGCGTATGTCTGGTTTCCATGGGATCAATGAAAGAACACGCTGCTTTAGAATTGAAGCCGCTCTGAACAATAGAATCCTATAACCCCCATCTGGAGAAATATTCCAGCATTTACTCATTAGAAATCCGACTCCATTAATCACATCCATCACCTTGGGCTGTTAGAAGCATACAGTACATATGTGACAAATGCCTGACATTTTCTGCCATACTACTGGGAAAAGAGCCCTACAGTTTTAGTAATATTGGAAAAGGTTATCTAAAAGTGCAGGTAAAATGTTTAAGGGACCCCCCTTACAGTCATGAACGTAAATGTTGGCACTCCTGAAATTTTTCTAGAAAATAAGTATTTCTCAGAGAAAAGGATTGCAGTAACATATGTTTTGCTATAAAAAATGTTTATTCCCTTTGTGTGTATTGGAACTAAAGCAAAAAAGAGGAAAAAAAGCAAATTGGACATAATGTCACACCAAACTCCAAAAATGGGCTGGACAAAAATTATTGGCACCCTTAACTTAATATTTGGTTGCACACCCTTTGGAAAAAATTACTGAAATCAGTTGCTTCTTATAACCATCAATAAGCTTCTTACACCTCTCAGTCGGAATGTTGGACCACTCTTCCTTTGCAAACTGCTCCGGACGCAAACCCAGCTTTCTGACACTGGTTTGTAAGGTGTGACCCAAAATCCGTTGGTAATCCTCAGATTTCATGATGCCTTGCACACATTCAAGGCACCCAGTGCCAGAGGCAAAAAACACAACCCCAAAACATAATTGCACCTCCACTATATTTCACTGTAGGTACTGTGTTCTTTTCTTTGTAGGCCTCATTCTGTTTTTCGGTAAACAGTAGAATGATGTGCTTTACCAAAAAGCTCTCTTGGTCTCATCTGTCCACAAGATGTTTTCCCAGAAGGATTTTTGCTTACTCAAGTTCATTTTGGCAAAATGTAGTCTTGCTTTTTTATGTCTCTGTGTCAGCAGCGTGGTCCTCCTGGGTCTCCTGCCATAGCATTTCATTTCATTTAAATGTTGACGGATAGTCCGTGCCGACACTGATGCTCCCTGAGCCTGCAGGACAGCTTGAATATCTTTGGAACTTGTTTGAAGCTGCTTATCCACTATCCGGACTATCCTGCATTTTTCTCTCCTGTCCACGCCCAGGGAGATTAGCTACAGTGCCATGGGTTGCAAACTTCTTGATAATATTGCTCATTGTGGACAAAGGCAAATCTAGATGTCTGGAGATGGACTTGTAACCTTGAGATTGTTGATATTTTCCACAATTTTAGTTCTCAAGTCCTTAGACAGT
The DNA here is from genome assembly GCF_029499605.1 of Hyla sarda. Lineage (NCBI taxonomy): Eukaryota > Metazoa > Chordata > Amphibia > Anura > Hylidae > Hyla > Hyla sarda. Next base: position 211,476,653 of record NC_079191.1, read on the forward strand.
TCTCTTCTCTTTCTGTTGTCGATGCTTAGTGTGGCACACACAGACACAATTGTGCAAAGACTAAGTGAACTTCTCTCCTTTTTATCTGCTTTCAGGTGTGATTTTTATATTGCCCACACTTGTTAATTGCCCAGGTGAGTTTAAAGGAGCATCACATGCTTCAAACAATCTTATTTTTCCACAATTTTTAAAGGGTGTCAATAATTTTGTCCAGCCCATTTTTGGAGTGACGTTATGTCCAGTTTGCTTTTTTTCCTTCTTTTTTGGTTTAGTTCCAATACACACAAAGGGAATAAACATGTGTATAGCAAAACATGTGTTACTGCAATTCTTTTCTGTGAGAAATACTTCATTTTCTTGAAAAATTTCAGGGGTGCCAATATTTACAGCCATGACTGTATTACATTATTATATACTCATTTTTTCAGCTGCTTTGTGTTTTACAGATCTCTATTGGATACTTCATATAAAAGTCCATTTCCGATCTCATCTGCACATCTACCTACCAGCCATTTCACGCTTTTTATTACCACTCATTCTTGAAAGGGTATTTCAAGATATAAAACCAACAAGCTGATCAGTATAGGTCCAAGCACTTGAGCAACCCAAAAAATTGTACCCAAAAATGAATGGTGTGCATCATGCTTCATATTTTTCTCTAGAGGCTTCAGAACACCGGTGAGCATGGAGTGCTTTCTCCTAATTTTTGCATGCCCTAGGTGTGATGAAATACAACAAAAAAACTCTGCCTCCTTGTGATGTCAAACCCCACCGCCTCAATGCAAGCAAAAGGGAGGGGGCAAGACGACCGTCAAGCCCCCTTCCACAGGCTTGCATTGAGGGGGTGGGGCGTGAAGGCACAGGGGGGCGGAGTAATCAGTCACGATACTCCGGCCCCATGGTCGTGAGGTTTCAGACACGGAGCCTCCAGCGCTGCGTGCAGTTGAGACAGGTGGGTGTTGCATGAGAGATTGCGGAGGTCCCCAGCGGCGAGACCCTCGCAATCAGACATCTTATCCCCTAACCTTTGGATAGGGGTTAAGATGTCTTAAGGCTGGAGTACCCCTTTAATGTAGCACAACAGTACCGGCAGTCATTCCAGACACTTGATAAAACTGAATATTACGTGCGGACATTCCGCACAAGTTCCGCCTGTGTGAACATACCATATGTTTTTTTTAAACATACATAAAATAAATTTGCTGAGCTTTGTCCATTCCTGGAGTTTTATACTACTGTATCAGCAAAACATATAGGGGGGAGATTTATCAAAACTTGTCTAGAGGAAAAGTTGCTAAGTTGCCCATTACAACCAATCAGATCACTTCCTTCATTTCTGAAAAATGAAAGAAGCGATGGGATTGGTTGCTATGAGCAACTCAGCAACTTTTCCTTTGGAAAGGTTTTGATAAATCTCCCCCATTAGCCATTAGCATAAATGGTTCTGTCTCCTGTGCATCACAATGTGTTATATTGCAGCTGAATTGCTTTTTTCCATGCATGCATCAGTTACTTCAAACATTTAATTCAACAAAAACGTTAAAAAAAAAAATAATAATTACTTCCTACACACCTTACCAATGGGCAGTGACAAAAAACAATGACAAAAAGACTAAAGGCTTATTGGTCATTTCCCCAGTGAAGTGCTACATCTAGCATACGATAGGTCCACAAAAGAACAAAGAAACAAGCCTCAGAGGTCCACAATAGCAGGGTCACTTACAGTGCACAATTCTAGCGCTTACTCCCCTGACATTTCCTCCATTGTCTTTCTTGAATAATAATTAAGGATCACTTAAGAAAATATCAGTCTCCAAGGGAATCAGATGATCTCCGCAACATCTGGCCCCATAATAACCCAGGAAGGTGATGACAAGCAGAGACTATAAAAGCCAAAAAGAAGACCTTGCAGAAGTGGATGGTTGTGTATGTTGTATGTCCTTCTCCATTGTTATGTGATTACAGTGGCGCGTGACGCTTCTCGAGCTCTTCGTAATGCACATTTATTAGGTTATTACATTAGATGGGATATCATCCTGACAGCAGACATCATCTATATTATTTCCAATTAGTAACTTGGTAAAATACAAACTGAAGTAGTAGAGACAAGCAGTCCGAGAGGTTATCAAGAAGATAGGTGGGAGGGGAAGTAGTAACAACAAATACTAGGCCTCCTTCATGGATTGTTTTTATATATATGACAGAAAAAATGCCATGGACAATGCATGGTGTTTTTTTGTCTTAAATCAGTGTCCGGATGTTATCTGAAAGTCAATAGAAAAGTAAAAATAAAATGCTATACCTGGAATGCTTTTTTGCTTGATGCATTTTTTTCTCCCGTGAGTGGTGTTTTTTGGGGTCAGTGGCAGTTTTTCCCAAAATATATCATGATATGGCGCTTGTGGCATTTTTTCCTCCCATAGTTAGTCATTGGTTATTAAAAAAAATAAAAAAACTCACATGGGGAAATGTGTGGATGTCTCTCTCCCCCTTCCCTCACATTCTTCAATATAAATCGTTGAATGATCATGCTGGATGCTACCTAGATTAAGCCCAGTATTATACTTTACAACAAAGAAAAAAAGGGGGGCGCCGCCTAATATGTAACTCATTAACGACGCAGGACGTATATTTACGACCTGCGCCTGCTCCCGCGATATAACCCGGGGTGATGCCCTGTATCAACCCTTCAGCCGCAGCGATCAAAGTTGACTGCCGCATCTGAAATGAAAGTGAAAGTATCCCGGCAACTCAGTCAGGCTGTTCGGGACGGAACAGCTTACAGGACACCGGGAGGATCACAGTCAAGTGCCGATAACACTGATCAATGGCATGTTAATACATGAGAGTGATCAGTGTAAAAGATCAGTATGTGCAGTGTTATAGCCCCCTATTTTTGTAAATAAATGTGATTTAACCCCTTCCCTAATAAAAGTTTGAATCACCCCCCCCCCCTTTCCCATAAAAAAAGTAATAAAAGAAAATAAACTGATATAAAACATATGTGGTATAGCCACATGCGTAAGTGTCCGAACTATAAAAGATATATCGTTAATTAAACCGCACGGTCAATGGTGAACACGTAAAAAATATTCCAAAGTAAAAAAAAAAAAAAAAAGCTTATTTTTCGTCACTTTTTATACCATTAAAAAAAAAAATTAACAACAAGCAATCAAAAAGTCTGATCAAAAACAAAAATGGTACCAATAAAAACTTCAGATCACGGTGCAAAACAGCCCTCATACAGCCCCGTATGCGAAAAAAAATTAAAGGTATAGGAGTCAGAAAAGGACATTTCTAAATATATAAATTTTCCTGCATGTCGTTATGATTTTTTCCAGAAGTACGACAACATCAAACCTATATCAATAGGGGACCATTTTAACCATATGGACCTAAAGAATAACGATAAGATGTAATTTTTACCGAAAAAATGTACTGCGTAGAAACGGAAGCCCCAAAAAAGTTACTAAATGGTGTTTTTTCTTCAATTTTTTCGCACAATGATTTTTTTTTTCCATTTCGCCGTGGATTTTTGGGTAAATGACTAATGTCACTGCAAAGTAGAATTGGTGGCGCAAAAAATAAGCCACAATATGGATTTTTAGATGGAAAATTGTAAGGGTTTTGATTTTTAAAAAGGTAAGGAGGAAAAAACGAAAATGCAAAAACTGAAAAACACTGAGTGGGGTAAAGTGTGGTGCTACAATGGTATACAAAACATACTACAGAAAATCCAAGAACAAAGAACATGCCATACAAGTGTGCACACCCAAAAGGAGCTAAAATAAATCTAATTATTTTATAACATATCTTATCTCATTTTGGGTGTGCACAGTATGTTCTTGGATTTTCTGCAGTATTATACTTTAGGATCACTGAAACAGTGTCTCTGCTGTGTGCCTCTGAGGCTACTACAACTAAAGTAAGTAAAGGTGTTGTGGGAAATTATATTGGTTTAAGGCAGCCTGCACATTATCACTTACTAGTTCAGCTGTGTGTGCATTCACGAGAACCAAGAGAGATCACGTTAGGGCCTTCTACTCTTAAAGGGGTACTCCGACCCTAAGACATCTTATCCCCTATCCAAAAGGATAGAGGATAAGATGTCTGATCGTGGGGGTCCTGGGGACCCCCGCAATCTCTCATGCAGCACCCACCTGTGTGAGCTGCACGCCAGCGCTGGGGTAAGGCATGACGTCACAAGGGGGCGGAGCCGTGACATCACGATACTCCGTCCCCTGTATCGCCCATCAGACACGAAGCAATCCTTGCTCTGTGCAGCTGAGAAATGGGGGTGCTGCAGGAGAGATCGCGGGGGTCCCCAGCAGCAGGACCACTACAATCAGACATCTTATTCCCTATCCTTTGGATAGGGATAAGATGTCTAGGGGCGGAGTACCCCTTTAAGGTCGCAGTGTCTAAAGGGTTAATGTTGGACATCACCTGAAATTGATGAATTGGTATAAAGCGAGCTCAGCTCCTGAGCTTGCTTCATACGGCCAGTCATGGAGAGGTTAATTCACCTCCTCCCAGCACTCGGCACAGCTAGGAGGAGAGACAGTCGGCTGAACAATGGAGGGTCCGGACCGTGCCTGGGGAGCATAGCATACAGCCGCCGACGGAGTTCCACTCTGCTCCCTTGTGTGCGGCTCACTGTCTCTCTTCCCAGGTAGATAATCTCAAAATTTTGTGAAGAGCCAAATAGTTATAACGCAATCTGCAATTATCGCAATTAGATTGAGCTATATCGTGCGGCCCTAATTTAGGGGGTGTAAAAGGTTTTAGGGTGCTCATTTCTGCCGACACAATGTAAACTGTATAGATGCCCTAATCTATAGAATGTCTATCCCTGTGAGAGAATCTTACCTGATCACCAAAAGGCAATAAAGACTTAGGTCAGCAGGATATTACCGACATCTTCTGCAGGAGAGGACTTTGGTCTTCCCCCATTGTCGCAGTTTCAGAGCCCCCAGTTTTATCTTAATATCAATGGAAACATTGAAAAATAAAAAAAAGCTAATTACAAGATTCATAATAGTGAAATGTAACTACAGCTTTGTTCACACCTGAACTGTACTGTAATCTGAAGTGTAGTTCTTGTGTGGAATCTGCAACAAATACAGCAAATTGTCTAAGAAACTGCATTAACCTAACCCTTCCATGTCCTAGCCATGCCACATCCTCAACCTATCTATACTGTGATGCACTCCCTCTTGTCAAAATAAGCCAAAATTGGTCAATTACCAGAGAAACTACAAGAGAAACAGACTACTGGTTTAAGACAGGTTGTCATGTTATCTATTGTAGTATATAATATAAAGTAGAAACAAACTAAATCCCCAGCGCAATCTCCATGCAATTCGTGTTTTATTTATTCAGCAGTCAAGCAAACATGGAAATGCACAGGTGACGCGTTTCGGCCACAGTATGCGGACTTAGTCATACGAAGAATAGAGATGAGTGAATCCTTTTTATAGGAGACGGGGTGGGATCTCCACACCTGGGAGTTAACCCACTCACCTCCACCATATACATGAAGTTTAAAACCACATAAACAAATATGTGCACATAAAACATTAAAGGGGTACTCCACTGGAAAACTTTTTTTCAACTGGTATTAGAAGTAATTTACAAATCTGTTTAACTTTCTATTTAAAAATCTTAACCCTTCCAGTACTTAGTTGCTGTATATTCCACATGAAGTTTTTTTCTTTTTGAATTTCCTTTCTACCTGACCACGGTGCTCTCTGCTGACACCTCTGTCCATTTTAGGAACTGTCCAGAGTAGGAGCAAATCCCCATAGCAAATGTCTCCTGCTCCGGACAGAGGTGTCAACAAAGAGCACTGTGGTCAGACTGAAAGGAAATTCAAAAAGAAAAGAAATTCCTGTGTAGCATATAGCAGCTGATAAGTACTGGAAGGATTCAGATCTTTAAACAGAAGTAATTTACAAATCTGTTTAACTTTTTGGCACCAGTTGATAAAAAAAAAAAAAAAATAATAATAATAATAATCCAGGGGAGTACCCCTTTAATAATAAAATCCCATTTGATCTTGTTTCTCTAAATATCAGTGTTTGTCTGTTAGATAGAGAGGTCTATTGGATAATCAAACTACAAACCCATAACCCCAAAGGACTTAATTAAAGACAGGATGTAATTTTGCATTATTAATAATATCCCATAATGAAATAGAAAATGATCATGTTAGGCTTTGTAGTATAGTATATCCATACTGTAAATACATTCATTTCACGGGGTGTAGCCACACTGTTTCTGTTTGTTATTTTCTGTGCATTTTCTTTATGTCTTATATAGTTATAATATAAATAATTATTTTTGTATACAGCAAGAGATTGATAATAGGTCCAGCTATCATATTGTTCAGAGTCTCTGAAATACTACTACATGTAACCTTCTAAAATAAGGATAAAAAAATAAAAATAAAATGGTATTAACTAAAATACATTATATAATTATTTGTATGCATTTGTTTTGTTTTTAGAAGGAGACTGATATTCAGAGAAACAAGATCAAATTGAGTTTTATTATTAATGTTATGTGCACATATATGTTCATGTGGTTTTTAAACTCCATGTATATGGTGGAGGTGAGTGGTTAACTCCCAGATGTGTTGACCAGAGTGGAGATCCCACCCGTCTCCTATAAAAAGGATTGACTCATGTCTTTTTTTTGTGAGGCCCCGTTCACACTGCGGAATTTCAGCGGCGGACATTTCCACCGCTGAAAGTGTTCCGCGCAGAGAAAGAACATGTTCATTCTTTGTGCAGAATCCGCGAGCGAACCATAGCAGTCAGTGGTGACGGCTCAGTGCTCCGCGGCCCTAGCGCCGAAGCACCTCCGGCGGCGGCCGCCAGGCGGAATCTCCGCTCGCGGAATTCAGCCGCGAGAATTCCGTAGTGTGAACGGGGCCTAAGACTAAAGCCGCATACTGTGGCCGAAACGCGTCACCTGTGCATTTCCATGTTTACTTGACTGCTGAATAAATAAAAACATGAGTTGCATGGAGAGTGCGCTGGACATTTCATTTGTTTTTACTATTACTAGACCAAGGTCCAGTCTCGTCCAAGGCGCAGTAGAGGCAAGTGGGTGAGCTATTCCTGAACTTTTGCTATACATAATATATAGTAGGAATAGCTATAGCTTCTATTAGTCTACAGACATATACAGCTGGCAGAGGTATGTAGTGATGCCCATTACTGGCACTACTAGGACTGCTACTGTTCTATATAAAATATACAATGCAAACGTGCTCTACACACTCCTCTTCGGGGCCAACATGTCACCCTCTACAGCCTCACTACTAAGGCTGGGTCCACACTACGTTTTGTCCCATACGGGAGCGCATACGGCAGGAGGGAGCTAAAACCTCGCGCTCCCGTATGTGACCGTATGCCCTCCCGTATGCCATTCACTTCAATGAGCCGACCGGAGTGAAACATTCGGTCCGGTCGGCTCATTTTTGCGCCGTATGCGCTTTTACAACCGGACCTAAAACCGTGGTTGACCACGGTTTTAGGTCCGGTTGTCAAAGCGCATACGGCGCAAAAATGAGCCGACCGGACCGAACGTTTCACTCCGGTCGGCTCATTGAAGTGAATGGCATACGGGAGCGCATACGGTCACATACGGGAGCGCGAGGTTTTAGCTCCCTCCTGCCGTATGCGCTCCCGTATGGGACAAAACGTAGTGTGGACCCAGCCTAAGAAGGAGGCCCCTGAGTTAATTATGCTGGCCCTAAGAAAAGGTGAGGCAAGCATGGTCCCAGAGGCCAGACCCCCGCAAACAATATGTCAATAGGGGATGCATTTTTTTAAGTGATGGAATGCCATTTTAAGGGTAGGGTCACACAACTGCATCCAAAGTGGAAAATCTGCGAGCGGATTATGATGCTACCCAGTGACTTCAACATAATCTGCTTGCAAGACCATTTGCAGTGAAAATTCTGCTTGTGAAATTACTCAGCAGAATATCTGCAAGTGGAATTTCAGCTGCGGGAAACTCAAAGCAGAAGCGCAACGTGTGACCCTACCCTTAAGGCTGGGTTCACACTACGTTTGTAGTGTACGGGAACCAAATACACCTGGGGGGAGGGGGGGGGGGGGGGGAGCGAAAATCGGGCACTCGCATATCCCAGCCAGATCCGGCCCGAATCCCATTCATTTCAATGAGCTGACTAGAGTTAAATGCTGACTCCGGTCATCTATTTTTTTTTTCCCTGTATATGGTTTTCTGACGGGACCTAAAACCGTGGAATACCGCGGTTTTAGGTCTGGTTAGAGAACCGTATGCAGGGCAAAAAAATGAGCTGACCGGAGTCAGCGTTTGACTCTGGTCAGCTCATTGAAATGCATTACATATGGGGGGGTCCGCTGGGATACAGGAGCGCCCGATTTTCGCTCCCTCCAGCCGTACCTGGTTCCTGTACACTACAAACCCCTAGGGCTGGGTTCACACACAGTATTTAGGTCAGTATTTTTAGAAAAATACTAGTTAAACCAACAGAGAAAAACTGATGGAAAGTTTTGCACCTTTCTCCCGGTTTTAGCTAAAAATATTGACCTAACACTAATGCAAATACTGTCCAAAAAAAAAAAACTGTGTGAACCCCTTCATAATAGACTTTATAAACAGTACTTAAAATACAGTGGGGGGGGAATTTATCATTGTATATAGAGCTTCTTTTTTTTTTAACGCAAAAATTTGTGCAAAAGTTTTTGCGTTTTTTGCGCAAAATCTTCATAGCCATGTCTACGGTTACGTTTACCATAGAGCACTCTCTACTGTAGAATCAAATTTATTAACTGCGTGTTTTTTTTTTATTTATATGCACTTTTCTTGCGCAAATATACACCACCTCAGAGGACATGTACCAAAGTGTTCTAAAGCATTTGAGAATTGTATTAACCATTTTTGGACAGTTAGGACTACTACTCCCATCATGGACAGACACTGCCCATGATGGGAGTTATAGTCCAGGGGCTGAGGTGCAGATCGCAGCAGGTCATTCTCCAGAAACCCGCTGCAATCCGCATTTATTAAGTTGACAAGCCAGTGGCACATGCGACTACACTGCGCTGCCCGCCGGCTCCAGGCTCATGTATGCATCTCTCATAATCGCTGCCACGAGACGGGAGCTCTGATTGGTGCATAGCTTTTCACCTGAGTTCCCGTCTCCTGGCGGCGGGGATTATGACTTGGCGATAAATGTTCTGGTCACAGATTTAAAGTGGCCGCAGTGTTGGCTGCTTGTTAAAGAACAGCAGTCCGGCCGCCACCATTTTAAAACAGTGACCAGCGGTGGCTTTTGCGGGCCCGGACACTTCTCCTCCTGATTTTAATATTTTTTATATTTCCTTGCTTGGCTGCGCTCCGGCAGGCTAAGGTAATGCGGCAGGTCTTGTGGGCTGTGTGGATACTATGACGATTGACGTCTCCTGCCGCCTCCTCTGTCAGAGTGGCCGCAGTGCCGGCTGCTTGTTTAAGTTTATCAGCCCGACTGCGGCCCCTTTAGAACAGTCACCTGTGGCGGCTGCAGTAAATGAGGAGTAGAGTGATGTCCCTGATGCCGTGCAGAGGAGCCGGCAGGAGACGTCACTCGTCATACTTTCCACACAGGCCACAAGACCCGCCGCAATACCTGAGCCTGCCGGAGTGCGGCCAGATAAGGAAATATGAAAAAATAGAAAAAAAAAGTAGGGGGAGAGGGGGGGGGGGGGGGGACAATGGGCAAGGGGGGAAATATGATGAGTCAGAAGGGGGGGGGGTGAATGATGAGCAGGGGGGGGGGAGGAGAATGATGAGCAAGGGGAATCACAGGGGAAAGGAGGTACACAGGGGATCAGAAGAGGGGGTGGGGCAAACTGAGGAGCAGGGGAATCAAAGTTGGGGCAGATGATGAGGCATATAGTTCAGAGCTTCCAAGTAATTTATTTTACATACATTTTTTTTTCCTCAAATTTTACTGTGAAAATGAGGGAACGTGTTATACGCTGATAAAAAAACGTATACAGTAGCCTGGAGCCCTCGGGCAGCGCAGTGGAGCCGCATTTGCCGCCGACTTGTAAAGTTAATAAATGCGGATCACAGCGGAGAATGACCTGCTGTGATCCATTATGCAAAACGCAAAATGAGAAGAGAGTCAGGCCTGGACTGTGTAGCTCCGCCCCCTAATGACATCATCACTAGGAGGCTGAGCAGTAAAGGTCGCAGGGGGTCTCAGGAGTGAGAACCCCTTTCGATCTGTCCCCCTGCCCTTGGACAACTACTCCCATCATGGGGCAGACTCTGTCCATGATGGGAGCTATAGTCCAGGGGTTGAGGGGAGGATCCAAATGGGGGCTCACTCCAGCGACCTTTACTGCCCCACCCCCTAGTGATGACGTCATTAGGAGGCGGAGCTACACAGTCCAGACCTGACCATGTTCTCATTATGAGTTTTGCATAATGGGAACAGAACCTTTCTGCCAGTGTGTTCCCAAACAGGGAGACTCCAGCTGTTTAACTACGCCCCCCCCCCCCCCCCATAATGGGATTTGTAGTTTAGCAATAATTGGAGGCTCCCCGTTTAGGAACACACAGCATTCTGTGTACTTTATAAAGATTTATTATTTTACTATTGTGCAGAGTTTTGTTTGGCGCACACTGCTGCTCCAGCACTTCTACACTGTGAGCAGTGTACAGCGGGAAAATGCCACAGCTCTGTGAAGGGTGCGGTAGAGAAGGAGTGCACGGTAGAGCAAGGGGGGGGCGTTTCTAGATTTGCACAAAATTTATCAAAAGGAGTGCACAACTTTAGTAAATCTTGAGATCTTGAGCAAGAGTATAAATTAGACAGCAGTGTAAAGGGGTAGACGTGTCTACAATAGACACCTAATGATAAATCTCCCCCAGTCTGAAGGGAATATTTATTTTAACAGACATAAGCCTTGACAATCTATCTACAAAACCTAAAGTACGCAGGAGATATAACATTGCTGCGGCACCAGACAAGGCTGGGGCATGGGGAATTGCAGGTAGGATAAACATCTCTATGCAGTGAATCCATCTCCCAATAGTCTATATACACCTGGAGACGACCCTAGGGGGGGAACCTCAGCTGCAGGGAGAGGACGATCGATACAAATCCGTTCTCTACAGACTCCTCAATACAGTTCTTTCCTTTCTAACAATATTACCCAGCTATCTAACTCATGGTCATGCATCAGTAACTATAGAATATGTTTTGAGGAGGTGATTGATCCAAGACTGGCATTTCTTACACTGGTCCTGATAAAAAGTACTCTAGCTTAAAGTTAAACATAGAAGTCAAAATTTCCTCCAACATAGCGATGGGATTTAGAGGCGCTGGACACACAGACTAAAGGGATCTCAAGTTTAATCAGGCCTGATGAAGCAGTATTACTGTGTAACGCATTGGATCATGGATGATTAAACTTGAGATCCCCGTGTGTCCAGCGCCTCTCAATCCTGTTGCTACGTTGGAGGAAAGTTTGGCTTTGAGGTTGGACTTGGAGCGGCTGCAGGCACTCAAATTACCACTCTGTTCCATAGTTAGACTTGGTGAAGTCTATACCAATACTATACTATACCAATCCTGGTCTTAAATGTGATCACACTACGGAACGCCGTCTGTGCCTTGTCTTAACTAGCTTAAAGTGTACCTGTCCCACTGCTGTTTAGTGGGAACAGGAAGTTATCCGATTCTCAACAGCTGCTGAGCGGACATTTCCTGTCCACCCGCCACATCAGGGGAACCAGCATACAAGTTCCCTGCACCCACAGCAATATACTAAAAATCGCTGTCTGTTTAGACAACCCCTTTAATACCCCAATGTCCTCTGTTTATATGATGTACAGTGAGCAATTTTATAACTACATGTATTCAGAACTTTGCTTTCCTATACATCTTACAGATTGGGGTGACATACCTGACAAAAGTATATTGTATAGAGGCTTATTTTATTTGGGTAAAATTTGGGGACATCAACCTCATGTAAACAATAGGATAGGTTACAACTAGTCCAGTGAATATAACCAACATTACACCCTCTAAGCTATTGTGCCAGAATTTGCGCCAAAATTGAAAAAACCTGACTAACCTGGGCGCCGAAAAGGGGCGTGCCCCCCACATTTTCAAAGAAAATGTGGTGGATTTGAGCTGAGAAAAACCCGACAGATCAGAGCATGTGTGAAGGAAAAAAAAAAAAAAAAAAACGCCATGTTGCTGTTGGTTTAGGGGTCAGATTGGCTACTCAGAAATGCAAGGAGCTACCAGGCTACCATCACTGATCTGCTAATACAGACAAATAGCCAGGCTGTACTAGCAGATTGACCATCATACAGATCAATGCTATATACATGTAATTAAATGATTGCTCATACAAGAGGAAATAAAAATTTTTTTTAAGATTTCTTTTAAATAAAAATATATAAAAAGCCACCCCCGGTCCATAAGAAAAAAAACATCACCTTTGTTTTCCAAATTATTAAAATAGATAACGCTACTGAAACCTCAAGATGAATGGTGTAAAAGAAAAAATACCAAAATGCCAGAACTGCTTATTTTATGGTCACATCACATCCCAGAAAAAAAGAAAACTATCAAAAAAGGCCCATCTATGTCATAGCAGTTCTGCTTAAAAAAAAACTACAAACCCCAGCAAAGAAAACTTGACAAAAACTATATAAAGTGGGTATCTTTGTAATCCTACTGACCCACAGAACAACAAGTCAGTTTTACCACATGGTGAAAGCTGTAAGAAAAATAAATAAAAACACAAAATTGGCAAAATTATTTTGTTTTTTTCCCTACATTTTTTTTTTTTGCAGTATATTTTATGATGACAAGACGGGTGTCATTACAAAATACAATTTGATCCTGCAAAAAGCATGCATTTATTTGGCAAAATATAGGAGCTATGGCCATTAGAAGAAGAATTTAAAAAAAAAAAAACATTCTGGGTTGTTAAAAGGTTAAAGAGGATATCCTGCAGCACAAAATACTATAGGACATGAAAATTATTGAGCTTATTTATTCTAAGGTCCCAGTTTCAACGATCCTCCCACAAGAGTACAGTAATTTTTAATAACTATTTAAAAAAGTGCTAAAAAGGAGACCCCTGCTCACACACCTGGACGAACTTCTCGGCTCGGCAGTTGATGACTTATCCTGCATAAATTAGTTTAGCCTTCAGGTGCTCCGGTGGGCTGGAAAAGGTGGATACATTCCTAGGAAAGAGTCTCCTAGGACTGTATCCACCTTTTCCAGCCCACGGGAGCACCTGAAAGCTGAACTCATTTATGCAGGAAAAGACATCAACTGCCGAGCCAAGAAGTTCGTGACGAATCGAATTTACTGTAAGTTCGCTCCTCTCTAGTCAGCATGTGAAACTGTCCAGTCAGGGAGTGAGGAAGGTATGCAAGAAGCACACTAATAAAAATATTAATTATATAATAAAATAAGAACTACTAACCCCTACTCATAATAGCCGTTTTCATTCACTTAATGTTTGCTCTACAAGGGCTTCTTTTTTTTACAAGATACGTATATGCGATATTTGTTTTCTCAAACTAAAAAAAAAAATGTAATAAATAAAAAAGGACAAACTTATTCTGCAAGTCAGGATCATTAGGCTGAGTTTTCACACAGGTTTCTTTGCGGCATTTTTTGGAAAACTATACGTAAAACACTTTTTAATTCAAGGGGCGATTCAACTCCCTCAGTCTTCTATTCACACCCTCTTAGCCTAGCATTCACATCCATCTTTAAATAAAGATTCTGAATAGTCAGGTAAATGCAGATAGTCAACCACACAGCACATTAAAAGGGTACTCCGCTGGAAACAGCTTATCCCCTATCCGCTGCTGGGGACCCCCACAATCTTCAGCGCGGCACCCCATTCATTCAGTGCAGGGAGCGAACTCCGCTCTGTTCCCAATGACTGGCGATTTTTTCTATGGGATGGTCGTCAACAGCCAAGAACAGCTCTCCGTACACAGGGGAAGCCAGGGGGCCGTTCAGGAGATCCATAGAGTACCACTTCAAAGGCCCATTTACACTTCAACATTTTGAAGCAAAGAAAATTCTGCTTGGAAATACCGTTGCAGCAGCCTCTCCTTGTTTTCAATGGGATTCTGCTGCACTGTGCACGCTACAGAATTTCTGCGGAAATTTAAATTCCAGACTCTGCTTTAAAGAATGAACAAATTCATTCTTTAAAGCAGAATATGCTTTGGTGTCAATAGAAATGGCGCATGTCCGATTGGTCCTAGCATGCCGACTGATACTGTCGGCCACTGCCGCATACAGAATATCAGCCTGGAGTTTCTTGGGTGGATATGCTTGTGAACGATGTTTACACAGTGTACTTAAAAGGTGTATTCCGGCAAAACACATTTTATCCCCTATAAGATGTCTGATCGCGGGGGCGGGCGGGGCCCGCCATAGGGACCCCCCGTGATCTCCATGCAGCAGCCGCATTCTATGTGCTCTGTTTCCAGGACTGGAGGAGTGACGCCATGCCCCCTCCATTCATGTCTATTGGAGGGGGCGTGCGAGTGCTGCACGGAGACTGTGGGGGGTCCCAGTGGTGGTAATTGGCCAGAATACACCTTTAAGACCACATTCGTAATAGCTGCAGAAAGAAAATGCAGGAAGTGGAACATTGTGTGCTGGCCTCCTCTTCACTAAACAGGCTGCTGGGGGCACGTAGGATGGACAACCGGGGAATGTGCTGCTCATCCTACCTGGCCACAGGTAAGAAACAGGGAGGGGGTATAGCCCTTACAAGGAAAGCGAGAAAAAAAATAAAAAAAATAGTGTGTGTATATATATATATATATATATATATTTTTTTTTTTTTTTTAAAGAATAATTATACAAAAAAAAAAAAAAAAAAAAAAAAAAAATTCTCTCAGCATCTTGCAACCCCACAAAACTTTCTTAACACAATTCATGCCTTACCTAAAACACACAGAAGACCTTCAGTCCGATCCCCTCATTAAAGGTGTATTCCAGGCCAAAACTTTTTTTTATAACTGTCTAACTGCTCTCTGATGACTCACGTCCCGGGAGCTGTGCAGCTCCTATGGGGATATTCTCCCATCATGCACAGCTCCCGGGACGTGACATCATCATTGAGCAGTTAGACACAAAACTTCATAAGCTAATAACTATTGGAAGGATTAAGATTTTTTAATATTTACAAATCTGTTTAACTTTCCGGAGCCAGTTGATATATATATAGATAGATAGAGGTTTTGCCTGGAGTAGCCCTTTAACTCTTTCCCTAATCTAACTCACAAATTATCTTCTCCACTATGGTTATTTTTATCTGATTAGTTAATTAATCGAAACAATAAATCGCCCAACTAAATCGATTATGAAAATAATCCTTAGTCGCAGCCCTACTCAAAATGACACTTGTTTCTAAAGCAAAATAACCCTAAAATATTCAAGCATTGTGCCCTGTTGCATTTTATGTACATTTTGTTTTAAAATGCTTCATTAGAAGGGCACTAGACAAATGCTCTACCATCGTCTCCTTTGCCAATACAGATTGGCGATTCATCACTGAATATCACTTTCATCTAATCCTCCATATTGCCTGATCGGTTGCTCCTTATTACATCACTGTAAGCTTGTTTTCCTCTCTTTAGTTGTGAATACTGGGTTTCCTTTAGATTTTGTATATGTAAATACTATTCTTACAGTTTTGTTTCGAACTTTAACTCATTTTTTTTTATTTTAAATACCGGTAGTTTTGTTCTGCATTTTCTATTTTCACAGCATATTGCACATATTGTTCTCCACCGTTATGCTTTGTTGTCTTCCTTGGTCCACCAGTATGCTTCCTTTTTACAATCTTCTGGATTTGCACCAAATTTTACATACAGCTGACTGGGAACCACCAACATCTTTTGCCACTATACGTGTTAGATTTTCATTTTGATTGTATATGTTCACAAGTGGTAGATACACAATGCCTGCCATGGATGGCTGCAGTAAAGGAGAGATGATCAGACGGCACAGAGCACTGTAACGCACCTTTGGACGTCCTATTAGCTGATAGAGACACCGCGAAAAAATTCCCACCATATGCTGTAGTTTTTACATATTATTCGCTATTTGTTTACCCTTAACAGTGCAGGAAGGGAGCATTGTCTACATGGTGGCCTGAGTGGACGCTCATGTACTGAGCTCCTGCCATCCTGCTTAAAGGGGTTATCCAGCATAAGGTGATTTTAGTATGTACCTGGCAGACAGTAATGGACATGCTTAAGAAGGATCTGCGCTTATCTTGAGGCTAAATGGCTATGTTGTGAGATTATCATAACACTGTGGCTAGCTTTTTGTGAACTGGTATTTCCTGTTTGAGTTTTTTCTTTACCTACAAATCCCATAATTCCATTTTCCTCCCTCCCACACATGAGCCACCCCACCCATTGAAACATAAATGAGCTGCATCCATTCATAAGACCTGTGATTTTCAATCAGGGTGCCTACAGCTGTTGCATTAGTTGCAGATTGATCTCTCTCCCACCAAGAGATCCCTCCACCCATTGAAGCAGACAGGCTCCCTGTCATCAGCTGACTAGCGAGTCAGGTCTTGGCCACATTGCAACCTGGGAAAAATCTGAGACAGTCATTTTGTATGCTGTTCAAAATAAATTTGGGGGTGAAAATCCCAAACGAGGGGATCATAGCAGTTGCAACGGTCAGATGATGAGCTGACCGGAGTCACCAATTGACTCATTAAAAAGAATGCGGTATGGCAGGGGTCTGGCAAGAGAAACAGGCAGTTTTTAAATTCTCCTGCTGGATCTACATGCCGAAGAGTGGAAATGAGGTGGGACTGCCCCCTTACTGAGGAACGACACAGTTTAGTGTTAGGGTGCGTTCACACGGAGTAATTCAAGAGGAATTTACTCGGGTTAGGCTGGGTTCACACTACGTTTCTCAACTACGGTTCCCGCATACGTTTTCTATCGAAAACCGTATGGGAAAAAAACAGATGGAACAGTATGGGAAAAAGTAAACCGTTTGCGCTTTTAAAAGTGCATACTGTTCCGTCTGTTTTTATAGAAAAAAAAAAACCATACGTTTTTTGAAAATTTTGTCCATTTTTAATGGGAGGGGTCTTGGGTGGGGACTTTAGGATTCAAATGCGCATGTGCAAAGTAAAAACTTATACGTTTTTCCCGTATGGAACCGTATACATGTGCGTTTCCCATTGACATCCATATTAAAAAAAAAACGTATGCGGTTGCAGTACGGTTTTTAAACCGGAGACAATATTGTGGTTGACCACGGTTTTGACTCCGGTTTAAAAACCGTACTGCAACCGCATACGTGTTTTTATTTTTATTTTTTTTAAACGGACGTAAATGGGAAACGCACATGTATACGGTTCCATACGGGAAAAACGTATACGTTTTTACTTTGCACATGCGCATTTGAATCCTAAAGTCCCCACCCAAGACTCCTCCCATTAAAAATGGACAACATTTTCAAAAACGTATGTTTTTTTTTTTCTATAAAAACAGACGGAACAGTATGCACTTTTAAAAACAGTATACTGTTTAAAAACGCATACGGTTTACTTTTTCCCATACTGTTCCATCCGTTTTTTCCCATACGGTTTTTGATAGAAAACGTATGCGGGAACCGTAGTTGAAAAACGTAGTGTGAACCCAGCCTAATTCCTCTTGAATTCCCGCTCCAAATTAATTCACATCTCCTCTGTCCATTGACTTTAATGTTTTTTCCGCTGTCCTGTTCACACTGCGGAAAGTCTGCTAGCGGAATTCCAGCGCTAAATTCCATTCCGCTTGCAGAAAGAGCATGTTCATTCTTCAAGCGGAATCCGCTAGCAGAAATCAATAGAAGTCAAAGATAAAAAAATAAAATAAAAAAAATAAAAATTCCGCCCGACAAAGTTTTCGCGCGGAAATGGCTGAAAAACTCTTCACTTTATCCCCCAATTCTTTTTTCCGCCCGTAAATTTTTTGGCGTGAATTCCTCTTGATTTACTCCGTGTGAACGCACCCTCATGAAAAAAATAAAAATAAAAAAAAGAAAGAGGCCCCAGATTAGTTTTTTCATTGGGGGAAAAAAAAAAAATACACCAGGAGTGATGACAGGTTAGTGACAGTTGTCAGGAGACCATTAAAAAGGTCCTGTCCTGTTCCCCAGCACCCCTCCTTATACACGCGCACAGTATCCAAACCTTTTAGGGTGCGTTCCCACATGGCGTATACGCAGCGTATTTCACGCTGCACAAAATTAACAGCAGCAGCGGGAAATATGCTGCGTATTCCTTCCTCATTATACACACAGGGCTTTCTGGCGGCAGCCCTATGTGTGTAGTGAGTTTTAGAGGCGGGGCCATGTGTCGGCATGACTGTGACGCACGGCTCCGCCTCCAAAACTCACTGCACAAATAGGGCTGCCGCCGGAAAGCCGTGTGTGTATAGTGAGCAAGGAATACGCAGCTTATTTCCCGCTGCTGCCGAAAATTTTGCACAGCGTGAAATACGCTGCGTATACGCCCTGTGGGAACGCACCCTTAAAAAGGTATAGACAGACATTTTGGGGGAAATCTGTTTTTTTTGCGTCAAGTGGGCAAGCTTAGCTGAAAGGGGGCAGGGACTCCCACACTCCCTGGAGTTACTAAAATACACGGCTGTAAACAGGCAGAGGTTTTAGTTTAAAGCTACACTAGCTACTAGATGGCTTGGAGGTGCATGGAGTAGCCACAGATGTGCCAGATTTAATAAGAGGCCTATCCCTCTTGGCTGCACTGCAGGTACACATCTGAAGGTAACCTAACATATACTGGTCACAGAGCCCCAAAATATAATGTGAGTGAAGCCAAAGATATGGGCAACTCCTCAGCTTGCAACCAAACCTTCCAAATTAAATCTATAGATAATGAGAATAACACATCAGTTCAAGTACAGTGAACAACTGTTCCCTCTAACCCGAGGGGCAAAACAACATAACTTGCCACAGATGTAGGCAGCGATTCCAGATCATTGCTGCTTCATTTATAATAAAGCATTAATATTACAGATCCACAGAGAAATTCAGCAAAGAAATTTTACTAGTTGAATTTCCTCAGTGTGAACGGGTCCGTACACTGATGGCAGCGCCATTCAGACTCTACTTTAGATAGAAAATAGTACTCCAAAAAAAATTATAAAAGTACAGTGGGGAGGTGCCTAAAACTTTTATGTTTAATTTCGATATTTTAAAATACACCAATATAGTGCTCAAGTGAAAAAGTTCCCAAAATAACCAAAACTAGTTATAAAACTGACCGGATTACGGTTATCAATTGGTGATCAAGCTATTTCACTACATGATATCATCAATAGTAACCGGTGGAACCACTTCCACAACATACAATTATACCATGTGTATATTAGAGATACGGTTATTGCATTATATCACCATTAGCAACCAAATCTCAATGCCCCTCATTTATCAAGTTATATCTCAATTGCTCTCAACGAGTTTCTATCACAATCACGTGGTGTCCTCAGGAAAGACCACTTGGGTAATGAAAATGCATGTATAGCATAGAAATGTATCACTCAAGGTAATGAATAGATAATATGGGTAAGTATATTTGAGCACCACACAGAATCAATGTCTGTAAAATAGGGCAGGAATCGTTGCTCCCGGTATCTTAAAAAGAAAAGATAAAAAATACCTACTATAAAAAGGTCTACAGCTTCTTTTATTGCAGTATTTCAGTGACACTACATGCTAGATTAAAAAATCTAGCATGTAGTGTCACTGAAATACTGCAATAAATGGGCAATAGGAGGATTTCAAACTATGTATATAACCGGTATCCGGACATTTGGAAAGTAACTCACAGGTCCGTTTATATGTGTTTTCTTTAGGTCACCACTGGATGCACGGGGGACCTGTGAGTGAGCACTAACTTAGTCCACAGCACTGTACAATTACACTATAAGAAGCTGTAGGACTTTTATAGTAGGTATTTTTTATCTTTTCTTTTTAGGATACCGTGAGCAACGATTCCTGCCCTATTTTACAGACATTGATTCTGTGTGGTGCTCAAATATACTTACCCATATTATCTATTCATTACCTTGAGTGATACATTTCTATGCTATACATGCGTTTTCATTACCCAAGTGGTCTCTCCTGAGGACGCCACGTGATTGTCGTAGAAACGCGTTGAGAGCAATTGAGATATAACTTGATGAATGAGGGGGAAGATATTTGGTTGCCAATGGTGATATAATGCAATAACCGTATCTCTAATATACACATGGTATAATTGGTTTCCATTGGCCTTATCACGACTGTATGTTGCGGAAGTGGTTCCACCGGTTACTATGGGCGATATCATACACTGGAATAGCTTGATCACCAATTGATAACCGTAACCCGGTAAGTTTTATAACTAGTTTTGGTTACTTTGGGATATTTTTCACTTGAGCACTATATTTGTGAATTTTAAAATATCAAAATGAAACACTAAGTTTCAGGCACCTCCCCACTGTACTTTTATAATTAATAATGATATATATATATATATATATATTATATATATATATACATACACACACACACACACACACTTTTGGAGCTGGGAGTGTACATCTACTTGCTGGTCATTATGCAATATTTGACAAGTTCATAGTCTACCTTAGACAGAGCCTGGTCAGATTTCCTAGGCAGGACACTGGAGGACATTCTGAGGCCTTCGGTTGCCTTAGCTACGGTCGGCAGCCCACAATGTTCTTGTGGGGTGCAGATGCTGCAGCTGCGACTGACCGCAGCATCTAAAGGGTTAACTGTCAGGAGAGGAGCAGGAGCCCAGCAACATGTTACAGCCAACTCCTGCTGCAGATGACACCAGCCCTGCTCCTGAGATGGTTTCATCCTCCTGACAAACCAGTTGGTACTTCAGTTTGCGGGAAGGGGTTAACGGTTTTCCAGGCAAAACTACTATTCTGTCCCTCCCTGAGTAGGGTTCACACCACGTTTTGTACTTACGGTTCCCGTATACGGCTGGGAGGAGGGGAGCGGGGCTTAACCCCTTAAGGACGAAGCCCTTTTTTGCACATCTGACCACTGTCACTTTAAACATTAATAACTCTGGAATGCTTTTAGTTATCATTCTGATTCTGAGATTGTTTTTTCGTGACATATTCTACTTTAACATAGTGGTAAAATTTTATGGTAACTTGCATCCTTTCTTGGTGAAAAATCCCAAAATTTGATGAAAAAATTTAAAATTTAGCATTTTCTAACTTTGAAGCTCTCTGCTTGTAAGGAAAATGGATATCCCAAAAAATTTTTTTTTTGGGTTCACATATACAATATGTCTACTTTATGTTTGAATCATAAAATTGATGAGTTTTTACTTTTGGAAGACACCAGAGGGCTTCAAAGTTCAGCAGCAATTTTCCAATTTTTCACAAAATTTTCAAACTCGCAATTTTTCAGGGACCAGTTCAGGTTTGAAGTGGATTTGAAGGGTCTTCATATTAGAAATACCCTATAAATGACCCCATTATAAAAACTACACCCCCCAAAGTATTCAAAATGACATTCAGTCAGCGTTTTAACCCTTTAGGTGTTTCACAGGAATAGAAGCAAAGTGAAGGAGAAAATTCAAAATCTTCATTTTTTACACTCGCATGTTCTTGTAGACCCAATTTTTGAATTTTTACAAGGGGTAAAAGGAGAGAAATCTTCCTAAAATTTGTAACCCAATTTTCTCTCAAGTAAGTAAACACCTCATATGTGTATGTAAATTGTTCGGCGGGCGCAGTAGAGGGCTCAGAAGGGAAAGAGCGACAAGGGGATTTTAGAGAGTACGTTTTTCTGAAATGGTTTTTGGGGGGCATGTCGCATTTAGGAAGCCCCTATGGTGCCAAACACATGGCATACCATTTTGGAAACTAGAACCCTTGAGGAACGTAACAAGGGATAAAGTGAGCCTTAATAACCCACAGGTGTTTCACGACTTTTGCATATGTAAAAAAAAAAAAAAAAAAAAAAAAAAAAATTCTCACTAAAATTTGGGTTTCCCCCCAAATTTCACATTTTTGCAAGGGTTAATAGCAGAAAAGACCCCCCCCCCAAAAATTTGTAACCCCATCTCTTCTGAGTATGGAGGTACCCCATAAGCGGACCTGAAGTGCACTGCGGGCGAACTACAATGCTCAGAAGAGAAGGCGTCATATTTGGCTTTTTGAGAGCAAATTTTGCTCGGGGGGGCATGTCGCATTTAGGAAGCCCCTATCGTGCCAGGACAGCAAAATAACCCCCACATGGCATACCATTTTGGAAACTGTACCCCTTGTTACGTTCCTCAAGGGGTCTAGTGAGCATTTACCCCCCACTGGTGTCTGAAAGATCTTTGGAACACTGGGCTGTGCAAAATTTTTCATTTTCACGGACCACTGTTCCAAAGATCCGTCAGACACCTGTGGGGTGTAAATTCTCACTGCACCCCTTATTACATTCCGTGAGGGGTGTAGTTTCCAAAATGGGGTCACATGTGGGTGTGGGTTTTTTTTTGCGTTTGTCAGAACCGCTGTAACAATCAGCCACCCCTGTGCAAATCACCTCAAAATGTACATGGCGCACTCTCCCTTCTGGGCCTTGTTGTGCGCCCCCAGAGCACTTTGCGCCCACATATGGGGTATCTCCGTACGCGGGAGAAATTGCGTTACAAATTTTGGGGGGCGTTTTTCCCTTTTACCTCTTGTGAAAATGAAAAGTATAGGGCAACACCAGCATGTTAGTGTAAAAATTATTTTTTTACACTAACATGCTGGTGTAGACCCCAACCCCAGTGTACGTGTGTATATGTAGTGTTTTACTCTTTATTTTATGTTAGTGTAGTGTTTTTAGGTTACATTCACACTGGCGGCAGATTACACTGAGTCTCCCGCTAGGAGTTTGAGCTGCGGCGAAAAATTTCCCGCAGCTCAAATTTGTAGCGGGGAACTCACTGTAATCTGCCGCCAGTGTGAATGTAGCCTGTACATTCACACGGGAGGGGGGGGTCAAAACTACAACTCCCAGTATGCACTGACAGACCATGCATGCTGGGAGCTGTAGTTTTGAAACAGCTGGAGGCACACTGGCTGGAAAACCTTGAGTTAGGTTCTATGACCTAACTCAGTATTTTCCAATCAGTGTGCCTCCAGCTGTTGCAAAACTACAACTCCCAGCATGTACTGATTGCGGAAGGGCATGCTGGGAGATGTAGTTATGCAATGGCTGGAGGCACGCAAGTACAACTCCCAGCATGCCAAGACAGCCTTATGCTGTTCCTGAATGCTGGGAGTTGTAGTTTTGCAAGATTTACAGGGGTTCAAGTTGTAAATCACTGTCCAGTGGTCTCAAAACTGTGGCCCTCCAGATGTTGCAAAACTACAACTCGCAGCATGCCCAGACAGCAAACTGCTGTCTGGGCATGCTGAGAGTTGTAGTTTTGCAACATCTGGAGGGCTACAGTTTGAGACCACTTAGTGATCTACAACCTGAACCCCTCTAAATATTGCAAAACTACAAGTCCCAGCATGCCCACACAGTAAACAGCTGTCTGGGCATGCTGGGAGTTGTAGTTTTGCAACATCTGGAGGGCCACGGTTTAGAGACCACTGTAAACTGTGGCCCTCCGGATGTTGCTAGGCAACAACTCACCTAGCAGGACCCGGAAGTATTGCTGCCACCGCCGCACGTGGGGGAGGATCGCGAACGGGGATCCGGGATTCAGGTAGGCACCTTCGGCGCCGACCTTCCCTGGATGGTTGCCCCGTTTTGCTCGGACACCGATAGGTGGGCAAAGCGGGGGAACCGAACTTTAACCCCCCCTCCCCCGGTCTGCTATCGGTCGGTCGCTCGGCCAACCAATAGCAGGGATAGGAGGGGTGGCACCCCTGCCACCAAACTCCTATCCCTTTAGGGGGATCGAGGGTGTCTCGGACACCCCCGATCCCTCTTATTTTCCGGGTCACCGTCGCACCAGTGACCCGTATGACCCGGAATCGTGCAGATCGCAGGTCTGAATTGACCTGAGATTTGCGCGCATCGCGGTCATGGGGGCGGGGTCTCAGGACCCCCCCTCGGCGATGTGCCGGGATGCCTGCTGTTAGATAACAGCAGTCATCCCGGCCAGATCACCGCTACCGGTGACGCAGCGCTCCCGGAACCCCGCGACGTACATGTATGTCGCCGCGCGCCAAGTGACACTTCGCGGCGCCGTACATGTACGTCGCTCGTCGTGAAGGGGTTAATCGCGGCACCCACACTCAGCCGTATAGGGGAACCGCATGTAATGCATGTCTATGAGCCGACCGGAGTGAACCGCAGCCTTCGGTCGGCTGCGTTTTCAGCTGTATGTGGTTTCCCGGCCATAGGCAAAAACGCGGTCGACCACGTTTTTACCTGCGGACGAAAACGCAGCCGACCGGAGGCTGCGGTTCACTCCGGTCGGCTCATAGACATGCATTACATACGGTTCCCCTATACGGCTGAGTGTGGGCGCCGCGATTAACCCCTTCACGACGAGCGACGTACATGTACGGCGCCGCGAAGTGTCACTTGGCGCGCGGCGACATACATGTACATCGCGGGGTTGCGGGAGCGCTGCGTCACCGGTAGCGGTGATCTGGCCGGGATGACTGCTGTTATCTAACAGCAGGCATCCCGACACATCGCCGAGGGGGGGTCCTGAGACCCCGCCCCCATGACCGCGATGCGCGCAAATCGCAGGTCAATTCAGACCTGCGATCTGCGCGATTCCGGGTCATACGGGTCACTGGTGCGACGGTGACCCGGAAAATAAGAGACACCCTCGATCCCCCTAAAGGGATAGGAGTTTGGTGGCAGGGGTGCCACCCCTCCTATCCCTGCTATTGGTCGGCCGAGCGACCGACCGATAGCAGACCGGGGGAGGGGGGGGGGTTAAAGTTCGTGGTCGACCGCGTTTTTGCCTATGGTCGGGAAACCGCATACAGCTGAAAACGCAGCCGACCGGAGGCTGCGGTTCACTCCGGTCGGCTCATAGACATGCATTACATACGGTTCCCCTATACGGCTGAGTGTGGGCACCGCGATTAAGCCCCGCCCCCCTCCTCCCAGCCGTATACGGGAACCGTAAGTACAAAACGTGGTGTGAACCCAGCCTAATCAAAGCAAAGACAGATGACATACTTACCACTTCCATGCCATGGCCTTCTTCTTGCCCAATGAATCACCAGAGGGGACCGAAAGTCTGCTAAGTGACAACAGGGAGGTAGGTATATTGGGGGAGATTTATCAAAACCTGTGCAAAGAAAAAGTTGCCCAGTTGCCCCTTAGCAACCAATCAGATCGCTTCTTTCATTTTGCAGAGGCCTTGTTGAAAATGAAAGAAGCGAGCTGATTGGTTGCTATGGGCAATTTGGCAACTTTTCCTTTGCACAGGTTTTGATAAATCTCCCCCATTGTCTCTTTAGTGTTGATCACACAGGGAGGCAGATCAAAGAATGACAAGGTAGTTGATAAATAGCGGAATGGTGGGGGCCCCCCAACAATCCACAGGAACGTATAAAAATGATGTCCCCCAAATTAAGTAGTAGTACAAAGCCAGTGCACCATTCATTTTCTATGGGGGAATATGAAACATTGCCAAACAATGGAAAATGAATGGAATCCCAGCTGCTCATGCCCATTGCCATTCCATTCATATAGAGGATGTTTATCCTGTTCTCAAGATCGGCAGGAAGACCCGGCAGGGTCCCAGGATAGGGGATAACTCTCTGAAATGAGAATACCCCTTTAACTACTTTATTACCCCTAGATCCCCTAGCAATTTGGAATATTAACCCCTTCCCTGTCTCCAAACCACCTGAAATACTGACGTTAACCTTATCACTTTAAGCCACTATGAATATTGACATTAAACCTGTCACTGTTCCAGATGACCCTGGATCTAACACACCTTTACTGCTTTGGGTCACCAGGAATCTATTAACCCCTTCCCCGCAAGTGATACAGATAATTACCCCCTCTAATGTCTTGGACTAACAGGGATGCAGACTACCCCTAGATGCGGTTTGCCCTACTATTTTCTAGGATGCTAGGTGGCCCTGTATATCCAGCTGCTGTGCTGTTTGATAGCTGATATGTAAGGGGTCGTATGTTATTACAGTGGTCCCGAAACATACGATGGTAATCCGTTCCAAACGGACCATCGTATGTTGAGGGATCCCTGCAATGTAAAGTATAGGACAGTGGTCTACAACCTGCGGACCTCCAGATGTGGCAAAACTACAACACCCAGCATGCCCGGACAGCCAACGGCTGTCCGGGCATGCTGGGTGTTGTAGTTTTGCCACATCAATAGGTCCGCAGGTTGAAGACCACTGTTAGAGGAAGGTGTACTCACCTGTCCCCACCGCTGCGGACTGTTACCGCTCGTCACCGCTGCCCGGGATGTCACCATCCATCGCTGTCGCCGCGTCCCCAAGGTGTCCCCGACGCCCCGGTAAGGCCTCTGCTTCCCAGTCATCCGCGCGCTCCGTCTCCACCATCACGTCGCTACGCACGCCGCTTCTATCGGATGACGGGACGGCGTGCGTAGCGACGTGATGATGTTGATGGAGAGCGCCGACGATGCAGGGGATCCCGAAGATGACGCGCCGAAGCCCCGAGGACAGGTAAGTGATCGTCAGCGGATCTCACGGGGCACCGTAAACGGCTATCCGGCGGCAGCTGAAGCAGTCTGCGCTGCCGGATAGCCGTTTATGCGATGGCCCCGACATACAAAAGCA
This sequence comes from Hyla sarda, assembly GCF_029499605.1. Taxonomy (NCBI): domain Eukaryota; kingdom Metazoa; phylum Chordata; class Amphibia; order Anura; family Hylidae; genus Hyla; species Hyla sarda. The sequence goes on from NC_079191.1 coordinate 211,503,497, forward strand.
TCATATGTTGATGCTGCCTTCAACATGCGATGGCCTCTGAGAGGCCATCGTATGTTGTAATGATCGTATGTGGGGGCCATCGTAGGTTGAGGGGTCACTGTACTTATTTCCTGTGGTTTTGTATTGCCCAGCTTAGAGGGGCAGCAGCCAGGTCCCTTACTGCCCCTTAGTAGAGAGTAAGATATGATACAACAGTGCATTCCCTTTACATGCACATAGCAACCAAATCTTTTTACAGAATGTAACATACGTGTGTGTGTATATATATATATATATATATATATATATATATATACATATACACACACTGGAAACAGTATTGAAACAACAGTACTAATAGTAGAAATTCCAATCTTCCATCCATTCATATAAATTAAATATATCCACCCGTAGTCTAACAGCCAAGGCCGCAGAAGACGCCATCTCCACACCGGGCTCCGTAACATCTCAGAGGTGCCTGGAGCCAGAAGATAGCAGCTTAAGGGGTCTCCAGGCTGTGGCTTATAGAAGCGGGGTGTGGTGGGTGACCATTACAAGGAGTGCAGTCAACTGCACAGGGCTCCGCACATCCTCTATAGAAAAGGTTGAACGAAGGTCATAGGGAAACATGCCACATGAATACACATGTATGGAATGGCAGCACATGCACATATGGCGCCAAGAAGGATGGATGTCAGAAGTGATAACCAGATTGGAAAAGCCAATGGAAGCAGCAGCCATGCACACATGCCCCTATGGAGAATATGATATGGAGGGGCATTTCCCTGGTGTGGGTGGTATGCCAAGAACACATAGGCCTCTTCCTTAAAGGGGCAGCACGGCCTGTCGTGTCCCTTTAAACCCAACCCGGCTGAATGGAATGAAGAGATGGAGCATGACCCCCCCTGCCCTGACACATGCCCCCAGGAGGATACTTACAGTCCAGGTGCTTCTTCTTGGGCCCCATCACCTCATGAGTGGTCGCCTTGCATACTGCTCTGGCCACTGCGGAGCCCGTCACACTGTACTGTGCGGCAGCGATGCGATCCGTCAGTGTCTGGCCCGACATCTTCTCTCCTGTCACAAGACACAAATCCACCGTCAATGGAGCCGTCACATCCCCGGTATACAGGCACGATCACACAGCCGCTATGAATGGTGCATGAGGAAACACGGCCACCCCTCTCCCGCCCTGTATCCTGGATACCGCACAGCACACACCACCTGACACCCCCCAAATGGCTGAAGTCACCTGCTTCTCCTATGGATCAGACCCCTCAGATGAACGGCGGCTGCAGAACCTTGTCCCTCACAATACAACACATCCTCCTCCTCCTCCTCCTCCTGTTATCCTCCCAGGCAGCCTGGGATTAGAATATCACCGCCCCACCCCCCACCTGCACTCTCACATCGCTGCCTCTCAATTATTAAAGGCTAATGCCTACACTGTGCCCAGGGTGCCCGCATGGATGGCAGGGTCCACCCTACCTGCATATACCGGACCAGCCTACCTGCATATACTGTCAGATGACAGCTTGTGAGTCTGCAAAAGGGCTGCCAGTACTGGCCATAGGGCTAGAGCCCTGCTATATGTATACTTCATTGTATATAGGGCTAGAGCCCTGCTATATGTATCATACTACAGTGTATATAGGGCTAGATCTCTAGTATATGTATACTAGAGTGTATATAGGGCTAGAGTCCTGGTATATGTATACTTCATATTATATAGGGCTAGATTCCTTACATGAGTCATATTACAGTGTATATAGGGTTAGAGCCCTGGTATATGCATACTTGCGTGTATATAGGGCTATATCCCTAACATATGAGTAATACTACAGTGTATATAGGGCTAGATCTCTGGTATATGTATACTACAGTGTATATGGGGCATGGTCCCCAATATATGTATCGTATTACAGTGTATAAAGAGCTAGATCCCTTATAGAAGAGTCATACTGCTGTGTATATAGGGCTAGATCCCTTACATATGAGTCATACTTCATTGTATATATTGCTTGTTCCCTTACATATAAGTGATACTACAGTGTATACAGTCATGGCCGTAAATGTTGGCACCCCTGACATCTTTAAAAAAAAAAGTAAGTATTTCTCACAGAAAAGGATTGCAGTAACACATGTTTTGCTATACACATGTTTATTCCCTTTGTGTGTATTGGAGCTAAACCAAAAAAGGGAGGAAAAAAAGCAAATTGGACATAATGTCACACTAAACTCCAAAAATGGGCTGGACAAAATTAGTGGCACCCTTTCAAAATGTTGGAAAAATGATTGTTTCAAACATGTGATGCTCCTTTAAACTCACCTGGGGCAAGTAACAGGTGTGGGCAATATAAAATTCACACCTGAAAGTAGATAAAAAGGAGAGAAGTTCACTTCATCTTTGCATTGTGTGTCTGTGTGTGCCACACTAAGCATGGACAACAGAAAGAGGAGAAGAAAACTATGAGGACTTAAAGGGGTACTCCGCTGCCCTGCTTCCGGAGCTTCGCTCACCAGCATCCGGAAGTTTATTGTTCCGAACGCTGTGTGCAGGCTTCCATGTTCAGGGCCGCCCCCTCGTGCCCCCTTCCCTTAGACTTTCATTGAGAGGGCGGGCGTGGCGTCACGAGGTGAGGCCCTGAACACGGAAACCCGCTCAAAACAATAAACTTACGGACGCTGGGGAACAGAGCTCCGGAAGCACGGCAGCGGAGTACCCCTTTAAGAACCAAAATTGTGGAAAAATATCAACAATCTCAAGGTTACAAGTCCATCTCCAGAGATCTGGATTTGCCTTTGTCCACTGTGCACAACATTATCAAGAAGTTTGCAACCCATGGCACTGTAGCTAATCTCCCTGGGCGTGGACAGAAGAGAAAAATTGATGAAAGGTGTATGGAGCATAGTCCGTATGGAGGATAAGCAGCCCCAAACAAGTTCCAAAGATATTCAAGCTGTCCTGCAGGCTCAGGGAGCATCAGTGTCAGCCTGAACTATCCGTCAACATTTAAATGAAATGAAATGCTATGGCAGGAGACCCAGGAGGACCCCACTGCTGACACAGAGACATAAAAAAGCAAGACTACATTTTGCCAAAATGAACTTGAGTAAGCCAAGATGCTTCTGGGAAAATGTCTTGAGGACAGATGAGACCAAGATAGAGCTTTTTGGTAAAGCACATCATTCTACTATTTACTGAAATGGAATGAAGCCTACAAAGAAAAGAACACAGTACCTACAGTGAAATATGGTGGAGGTTCAATGATGTCTTGGGGTTGTTTTGCTGCCTCTGGCCCTGAGTGCCTTGATTGTGTGCACGGCATCATGAAATCTGAGAATTACCAACAGATTTTGGGTCGCACTGTACAGCACAGTGTCAGAAAGCTGAGTTGCGTTCAATATCTTGGGTCTTCCAGCAGGACAATGATCCCAAACATAAGTCAAAAATCACCCAGAAATGGATGGCAACAAAGCGCTGGAGAGTTCTGAAGTGGCCAGCAATGAGTCCAGATCTAAATCTTATTGAACACCTGGGGCAAGATCTTAAAATAACTGTTGGGAAAAGGTGCCCTTCCAATAAGAGAGACGTGGAGCAGTTTGCAAAGGAAGAGTGGTCCAACATTCCGGCTGAGAGGTGTAAGAAGCTTATTGATGGTTATAGGAAGCAACTGATTTCAGTTATTTTTTTCAAAGGTTGTGCAACCAAATATTAAGTTAAGGGTGCCAATAATTTTGTGCAGACCATTTTTGAAGTTTGGTGTGACATTATGTCCAAATTGCCTTTTTTCCTCCCTTTTTTGGTTTAGTTCCAATACACACAAAGGGAATAAACATGTGTATAGCAAAACGTGTTACTGCAATCCATTTCTATGAGAAATACTTCATTTTCTTGAAAAAGGGGTGCCAACATTTACGGCCATGACTATATATGGCTAGATCCCTGGTATATGTATACTAGAGTGTATATAGGGCTAGATCCCTTACATATGAGTGATACTAAAGTGTATATAGGGCTAGATCCCTAGTATATGTATCATACTACAGTATATATAGGGCTAGAGCCCTGGTATATGCATACTAGCGTGTATATAGGGATAGATCCATTACGTATGAGTAATACTACAGTTCATATAGGGCTAGATCTCTGGTATATGTATATTAGAGTGTATATATGGGCTAGATCTCTGTTATATGTATTATAATACAAAATATCAAGGGCTAGATATGTGTCATAGTACAATGTATATAGGGCTAAATCCCTAATACATGTATTATAAATACTACAGTGTATGAATGGCTAGATTCCTAACATACAGTGAAGGAATACATTATTTGATCCCCTGCTGATCTTGTACATTTGCCCACTGAGAAATAAATGATCGGACTATAATTTAAATGGTAGTTTATTTGAACAGTGAGAGACAGAATGACAACAAAAACTTCCAGAAAAAACATATTTCAAATATTAAAAGTTATAAATTAATTTACATTTTACTCAGTGAACTCAGTGAAATAAGTATATCAATTCTGGCTCCCAGTCATCTTTTATACAGGTAGCTATCTGAGATTAGAAGAATTACCTTTAAGAGAGTGCTCCTAATCTCAGCTTGTTACCTGTATAAAAGATGCCTAGGAGCTAGGGCTGCACGATTTGGGAAAAATGTGTGATTGTGATTATAGAGATAAATATTGCGATATCTATATGCGATTGCGATATGATAAACAAATGGTATAATACCTATTTCATGTCCAATCCCCTTATTTCATGTTCATTGACTGCACATAAAATAGAGGGGATAGGATATGAAATGGGGAGAAACAAGCTTAATTCCACCTCCGCATTTCACATGCATGGTATAGAAAAGTATGCACACTCTCCGGCGCTGTTGCGTAGCTCTATAGTGCAGCGCAACCATGAGGGAAGGAGCACAAGGAGTGAATTCCCTTAAGGACCGGGAAGCTGGGGGTGTTTCGTTTTCTCCTCCTCACTTTTTTAATAGCCCCAACGCTTTCAATTCTCCACCTACAGCCTATATGAGGCTTGTTTTCTGCACCACCAATTGTACTTTGTAATGACATTGCTCGTTTTACTCAAAATCTATGGTAAAATAAAAATGCTTTATATTTTTGGGGAGAAATTGGGAAAAAAAATTTGGCAACTTTTTTTTTGGAGGGGGGTTAATCTACGCAGTGCACTTTTCGGTGAAAATGACACATTATCTCTATTCTACAGGTCCATACGATTACAGCGATACCCAATTTATATAGATTTTATTTTACTTTATTAGAAAAAAAGGGAATGTTCTCTATTAGGAAAAACTGGAACACGGTGGGTATAATGGTAATAGTAGTGATATCAATGCTAATGATACTGGGAGCATAGGTAATAATATAATACTAGTTCTGGGGATGAACTTTTAATGATGGTATAATTGAGAAAGAAGTGGAGGGAGTGCTGAGTATATAGAACAAGAGGGAAAGAGGGAAAATGGAGGAAGGGGAAAGAATAACAGGGTAGCTGCACATATCCACATATACGGACGCTTATTTTAATTTATTACCTAAAAATTACTTCCTTTTGTTAAAAAAAATAATATATATATATATATATATATATATATATATATTAGGCATCGACCGATTATTGGTTTGGCTGATATTATTGTCCGATATTCACAATTTTGGACTTTATCGGTATCGGCAATTACCTTGCCAATAATCCGATAATGCCCCCCGCACCGCACCCGTCCCCCCTCAAACCGCACCGGCCAGAGACCGCCGCCGCCGCTGCCCCATTGCCTCCTCCCTGCTTTTATAATTACCTGTTCCTGGGGTCCGCGCTACTTCTGGCTCCTGCGGCATCCTGTGTTATGCTGTGCGCTGCGCAATGATGAGTGACGTCCTCAACGCAACGTTACTGTCAGTGCGCACAGTGACAGCTCAGGACACCGCCAGAGCCAGAAGTAGCGCGGACCCCGGGAACAGGTAATTATAAAACCAGGAATGGGGGAGGCAATGGGGCAGCGGTGGTGGTTGGACTAAGGACCGTAAGGGGAAGAGAAGCGGGCGGCGGCAGTCTCTGGGCAGAGGATAGGTGGGCAGAGGATAGGTGGGGGGGCAGAGGATAGGTAGGAGAGTGGGGCAGCGGCGGTGGTAGGTGGTAGGAGGACCCCAGGACAGGCAGGGGGAGAGAAGCGGGTGGCGGCTGCGGTCTCTGGCACTGCAAAAGCCGCTGCAGTTCATTGATTTAAAGCGCCTGCTTTAAATCAATGATCTCCAGCTGCGTCGCCGGGGGGGGGAAATAAATAGCCGATAATTTATACCGGAATAATTTATAACCTCCACAGATTATCGGTATTGCCCCTAAAAAATCGGTATCGGTCGATCCCTAATATACAGGGTGGGCCATTTATATGGATACACCTTAATAAAATGGGAATGGTTGGTGATATTAACTTCCTGTGTGTGGCACATTAGTATATGTGAGGATCGAAATTTTTCAAGATGGGTGGTGACCATGGCGGCCATTTTGATGTCGGCCATTTTGAATCCAACTTTTGTTTTTTCAATAGGAAGAGGGTCATGTGACACATAGGGGGGGGGTGACTGGGGGGCAGCGGCGGTGGGGGCGGTGTGCGGTGCGAGGGTAGGGGGGGTGGCTGGGGGGCAGCGGCGGTGGTTGGGAGGACCCCCGGACAGGCAGGGGGAGAGAAGCGGGTGGCGGCGGTCTCTGATTCAGCCAAAGCCACTGCCGTTCACTGATTTAAAGCGCCCGCTTTAAATCAAGGATCTGCAGCGGCTTCTTGGGGGGTGGAGAAATAGCCGATAACTTATACCGGAATATCGGTATAAATTATCAGCTATCGTCGGCCTGAAAGGCCACAGATTATTGGTATCGTCCCTAAAAAAAACAATATCGGCCGATCCCTAAATCTGACCCCCTTAGACTTTTATCTTTGGGGTCATCTGAAGGCAATTGTCTATGCTGTGAAGATACGAGATGTGCAGCACCTGAAGCTACGGATACTGGAAGCCTGTGCTAGCATTTCTCCTACGGTGTTGCTATCAGTGTGTGAAGAGTGGGAGAAGAGGGTTGCATTGACAATCCAACACAATGGGCAGCACATTGAACACATTTTATAAGTGGTCAGAAACTTGTAAATAACTCATGAAAGAATAAAGTTACGTTAAAACCAAGCACATCATTGTTTCTCTTGTGAATTCCCAATAAGTTTGATGTGTCACATGACCCTCTTCCTATTGAAAAAACTAAAGTTGGATTCAAAATGGCCGACTTCAAAATGGCCACCATGGTCACCACCCATCTTGAAAAGTTTCCCCTCACATATACTAATGTGCCACAAACAGTAAGTTAATAACACCAACCATTCCCATTTTATTAAGGTGTATCCATATAAATTAGGGATCGACCGATATGGTTTTTTTAGGGCCGATACCGATAATCAGTGGAGGTTAGGGACGATAGCCGATAACTTATACCGATATTCCGGTATAAGTTATCGGCTATTTATCCCCCGCTACACCACTGCGGGCGCTTTAAATCAATGCACTGCAGTGGCCTTTGCGGTGCCATAGACCGCCGCCGCCACGCGCTTCTCTCCCCCTGCCTGTCTGGGGGTCCTCTTGAGTCCTATCACCGCCACCGCCCCCCCCCACCGCAGCACTGCTCCGCGCCCCCTACCGCCCCACCGCGTCGCACCGCCCACCGCACCGCCCCGGCCCCATTGCCTTCCCCATTCCCGGTTTTATAATTACCGGGGCCCGGGGTCCACTCTACATCTGGCTCCGGTGGCGTCCTCCTGAGCTGTCACTGTGCGCACTGACGGTGACGTCGCGTCACGTCACTCGTCATTGCGCACAGCGTAACGCAGGACGCAGCAGGAGCCAAAAGTAGCGTGGACCCCGGTGCGGTGCGGTGGGGAGTGCGACGTGGGGGGGCGGTCGCGGTGCGGGCGGTGCGGGGGGCGGGGCATTATCGGCTTATCGGCAAGGTAATTGCCGATACCGATAATGCCCAAAATCGTGATTATCGGCCGATAATATCGCCCAAACCGATAATCGGTCGATCCCTAATATAAATGGCCCACCCTGTATATTTATTAGTGTGCTTAAATTATCCTTTTCTGACCCCTATAACTTTATCATTTTTATGGTGCTATATAATGCTTATTTTTTTGTGCCGTGATCTGTAGTTTTTATTGGGACCATTTTTGTTTTGATGGGAATTTTTTAATCACTTTATATAAGCTTTTTTCTGGTATATGAAGTGACCAAAAATTTGCTGGGAGTTTTAGTTCTGCAACAGCGCAGACACACTATTAGGAATAAACTGTCATGGGGACCATAACTTGCAATTTTGTGATTGCAGGCACTGATCAATGTTGGTCCATAGCACAGCATTGATCAGTGTTATCGGCGCTACATTACTACAGGCTGCTAAGACTGCCTGCTGATCGGACGAGCCGGAGGCAGGTAGGGAACCTCCACCCATCCTCTCAGCTGATTGGGAACCCGTGGCTGCGGGTGTCCCGATCTGCTCCACTGAGCTACCAGCATGTGTTTTCGGCATTTTAGACGCCACGATCAACTTTGATTGAGGCGTCTAAAGGGTTAATGCCGGACATCACTCCGATCGGTTGACACGTGTCTCGGGAATCGCCCAGTTTAGAAGCAAATCCCCATAGCAAACCTCTTCTAAACTGGGCGGTTCCCGAGACATGTGTCATCAGAGAGCACTTAGACAGGAAAAAACAACTCAACTTCAGAAGCTCATAAGTACTGAAGGGATTAAGATTTTTAATAGAAGTAATTTACAAACTGTTTAACTTTCTGGAGCCAGTTGATATATAAAACATTTTTTTTATATTTTTTCCTGGATAACCCCTTTAATGTGTGTTTTTTTTTACTTTTATTAAAACTTTTTTTTAGGAGGAATCATTAGATTCCTCATAGAGATGAATAGAGTTCTATTGAACTCCATTGATCTGTGTACTCTGCGATCCATTGATAGAGCCTAGTCCAGCCAGGCTCTATCAATGACAGAGCCACGGACAGCCCCTCGGCTACCTCAATAGAGGATCGTCCCCTGGCGATCCACCCCACTAGCCCACCAGGGAGCATTCACATGTCCCTTTAGATGCCGCTGTCAGTTTTCACAGCGGTGATCTAAAGGGTTAAATCTAAAGAGTTAATAGCCAGCCGCGGCGATCGCCGGATGCTATCTATTAGCGGCGGCCCCCGGCTACTGAGAACAGCCGGGGGCTGCAGAGTATGGAGTGGGCAGGAGTCCGAAGCCCGCTCCATACACTCCTCTAAGTGCCGCTGTGCTTGTCAGGTTCGGCCCTGCTTGCCCGGCACCCAGAACTGGATGTCCTGGGTATCGGGCGATAGGAATTCCACATCCCTGCGTGTACAAAAAGTCCGGCAAGGGAGTGTGAACAACAGTCCTGTACATGAGAACACAGTTCTAACTATTCACAGAGCTCAAACCTCCAGAGCAACAGCAGTGGAGATTCTCGGAAAGAAAAGACGGGGAAGCACTTGTGGTTCAGCCAAGGCTTTTAATCCGGCATAGTCACAGAGACAACACTGGCTCAGTGTTGTCTCTGTGACCATGCTGGATTAAAAGCCTTGGCTGAACCACAAGTGCCTCCTCGTCTTTTCTTTCCATGTAAATCAATTCAGTTAACCTGTTAAGGATGCAGGGCATACAGGTATGACCTGCATCCCGGTCCTTAAGGACGCAGGAGCTGTGCACGCTTCAAACCCAGTGGGTCCTGACTGCAGCAGCCAAGACCCAGAGTTAATGCCGGGTATCACTAATTGATTGCTGAGACCTAAAATGAAAGTGAAACCATCCAGGCAGCTCAGCGGAGCTGATCGGGACCATTGCGATGAAATCTCGCCTTCCAATTGGTCTTTGGCTGCTCCCAGCCTGCTTTGCAGGCACCGATGACACTGATCAGCTCTCAATGTTTTGGGCTACGTCCAGCTGTCTGGACTGGTCAGCTGACCTTGATGTGAGCACCTGGTCTGGGCCTATATAAGCTGGCAGTCTACTCCCAATCCGTCTGAGTGATTCCATTCTGTGTCCCAACCTCTGTCTGCATTATAGTTTTTATTTTGTCTGGACTGCCCTCACTTATTGTAAGTAGGGACTAGTGCTGGGCGGTATGACCAAAAATGGATATCACGGTACTTTTCCAAATTATGGCGGTTTCACAGTATTTAACGGTATTTTTTTCCCACTCATTCCCAATAATAGAAATTGCTGTGTATGTACTAGCTCATACATAAAGGTCCTGTAACTCACCCATGCTATATGTAGGTATTGTCCTGAACCCCAAGTGTGCTTTCACTCCTTCCTCAGGGGGCTACTATGTACAGTGGGGATCAAAAGTTTGGGCAGGTAAAAATTTGTATTAATGTGCATAAAGAAGCCATGGAAAGATGGAATAATCTCCAAAAGGCATAAAATTACAGATTAGACATTCTTATAATATGTCAGCAAAAGTTAGATTTTATTTCCATCATTTACACTTTCAAAATAACAGAAAACAAAAAAATGGCGTCTGCAAAAGTTTGGGCACCATGCAGAGTTAATATCTTGCACTGCCCCCGTTGGCAAGTATCACAGCTTGTAAACGCTTTTTGTTGCCCAAACTTTTGCAGATGCCATTTTTTTGTTTTCTGTTATTGTGAAAGTGTAAATGATGGAAATAAAATCTAACTTTTGCTGACATATTATAAGAATGTCTAATCTGTAATTTGATGCCTTTTGGAGATTTTTCCATTTTTCCTTGGCTTCTTTATACACATTAATACAAATTTTTACCTGGGGTGCCCAAACTTTTGATCCCCACTGTAGAGCCCTGCACTGGACTGGTTTTTCAATCCCGCTCCCGGTGACCTTTTTGACCAATCCCACCCGCTACCGCTAAAATGTTTGTCCAATCCCGCCCGCTCCCACTAACATAGGAATGTACAGTACATACACTAGAGTGCAATGCTCCGTACATACTCCCCATGTATAGCTGTGTGTGTAGTACATTCCTATACATGGGGGGGGGGGGGGTATGTGCAGAGCATTGCACTCTAGTGTATGTACAGAAGTGAATAGCAGTGAATGTGCTGACTCAGAGGCCCTAAGTCACTAACCAATGCAATGCTCTGCACATACCTGCCCTACGGGGATGTATGAGGGCCAATTTTTTGCGCTGTGGTCTGTACTTTTTATCGGTACCATTTTTTTTTTATTGGACTTTTATATCGCTTTTTATTTTTTTTATGGCATATGAAGTGAACAAAAAAACGCTATTTTGTGCAGTGCAATTTAATGAACATTATTTTTTAATAGTTCAGACATTAACACATGAGCGATACCACATACTTTTTTATCTTTTTTTTTTTACATTATTTTAGTTAAAAAATGTGAAGGGGGGGGGGTTCAAGCTTTTATTAGAGAAAGGGTAAATGGGAAGAAGTAAAAAAAATTAACACTTTTTTATTAAACTTTTTTACTTTTTGTTATAGCTCCCATAGGGTATGTGCAGACTGAAGAGCATTGTACCCTAGGGTCTGTATAAGACCCTAAAGTGCAATATTCTGCAGTCTGCACATACCCCCATGTGTATAGCAGTGTGTGTGTGAGTACATTCCTATACAGGTGGGGGTATGTGAAGAGCACCCTGAAGTACAGACTAGGGTGCAATGCTCTGCACATACCCCCACCTGTTTAGGAATTTTCACACACACTGCTATACACATGGGAGGGTAAGGCAGACTGCAGAGCATTGCACCCTAAGGTCAGAAGAAGACACTAGGGTGCAATGCTCTGTCTGCAGTCTTCTCTGCACATTCCCCCCAATGTGTATAGCATTGCAGAGCAGACTACAGACACAGATGGGAGGATCACTGACCGGGCCGCAGCATAGCGCACAGCAAGTGTGTGCTCTAGAAGTTTTTCATTTTTACCTTGTGAAAGGGGCCGGCAGCAGGACGATTGCAGTCCAGGGCAGGCTGAGCGGGGAAATGACTGGCGGTGAGAGGTGGAAATTTGCCCGGACCGGTATTGCGGTATATGAAGAATTCGGATCGTGGAACAAAAAAAAACAACTTATTCGGTATGAACCAGTATACCACCCAGCACTAGTAGGGATTGTCAACGTGGTTACAGACCCGCTACCTAGGGCGGGTACGTAAGTAGACAGGGATTGGGGGAGTAGGCGAGAATAGTGTGCACTCCTTCCCTGCCCAGACTTGACAGTTTAGCTCCCTATGGGGGCTAAAAACTTTTAATAAACTTTTGAATCACCCCACCATGTCCCATTTTTTTAATTAAATAATGTAATAAAAAAATCAAAATAATTATATGTAGTACCGCCGTGTGCGTAAATGTCCGAACTAATAAAATACAAGGTTAGCTAAACCGCATACACATAAAAAAAATACCAAAGTATACCAAAATATCCAAAATTGTGTATTTTTAGACACTTCATATACCATAAAAAAAATTGGTAAAAAGCGATCAAAAAGCCCTATCAAAACAAAAATGGTACTGATGAAAACTACAGACCACGGTACGAAAAATGAGCCCTCATATAGCCCCATATGCAGAAAAATAAAAAAGCTAAATAAAAAAGGGGGCCATTTATCAAAGCATTTAGTAGTTTGTTTTTTTTTTGCTTAAAATTGTCACAAAAAAAATCGCACCCACTCTATTTTTTGTGCGACTTTTTGATTGTGAAATGCTCTAAGCAAAAAAAAAAAAAGAAACTTGCTTACCAAAGCAAAAAGTGATCAGTGGTCAGAGATTTATCAAGTGCGAAAGTCACAAAAAGGTTGCATCACATGAAAAAACCTACTAAATTTACTCCAGCTCAGACATGGAGCAGAAAAAGTCACTACAAAAGCAAAAAAAAAAAATTTGCTTACTTGAAACAAATTTATATAAGCAAAAAAAATAAAAATAGTAAGAAAATAATAACTAAAAAAGGAATAAGTGGGATAAATGTCCCCCATAGGGGTCAGAAAAATGACAATTTTAAACATACTAATTTTGGTGCATGTAGTTAAAATAAAACCTACATAAATTGCATATCCTTGTAACCGTATGGACCTACAGAATAAAGATAAGGTGTAATTTTTACCGTAAAGTACACTGCGTAGAAAAAAAAGATCTAAAAATTTACAAAATGGCGTTTTTTATTTTATTTCACCACATAAATAAGTTTGTTTTGTTTCGCCGCAGATTATGTTATAAAATAAGTGATGTCATTACAAAGTACGATTGGTGATGCAAAAAACAAGCCCTTATATGGGTCTGTAGGTGCAAAATTGAAAATGCAAAGATGAAAATTGTCTGGGTCCTTAAGGTCAAAATGGTCTGAGTCCTTAAAGGGGTACTCCGGCGCTAAACATCTGATCCCCTATCAAAAGGATAGGGGATAAGATGTTAGATTGTGGTGATCCTGCCGCTGGAGACCCCCCATGATCTCTCCTGCAGCACCCCCGTTATACAGCTGTACAGAGCGAAGATCTCTCTGTGGCAATGCAGGGGACGGAGTATCGTGATGTTACGCTCTGTCCCCTCAATGCAAGTCTATGGGAGTGGGCGTGATGGCGTGACGTCACGAGGGGGCAGATCCATGACATCACAATACTCTGTCTCCTGCACTGCCCGTCATCAGCCACAATGCTATCCTTGCTCTGTGTAGCTGAAAAACGGAGGTGCTGCAGGAGAGATTGCAACGGTCCCCAGCGGCAGGATCCCCACGATCTAACATCTTATCCCCTATCCTTTTGATAGGGCATAAGATGTTTAGCACCAGAGTACCCCTTTAAGGGGTTAAAAAGCATAGTTCTGGATTTGTTTGTTGTTATTCTGTCACTCACTGTTCAAATAAACCTACCATCATTTTTTGTCAGTGGGCGAACATATAATGGGGGATCAAATATTTTTATAGTGTATATAGTGTTCGATCCCTAGTACATTTGTACTATATTGTATACTAGCCATAGTGTGAGATGCCTGATATGGGTATCATGTTACAGTGTATCAACCATAGTGCTAGATTCCTTGTATATGTATCATGCTACAGTGTATATTATTAGCCATAGTACTAGATTCCTTGTATATGTATCATGCTGAAGTGTATATTAATAGCCATAGTCCTAGATCCCTGGTATATGTATCATACTACAGTGTATATAGTGTTAGATCCCTAGTACATTTGTACTATATTGTATACTAGCCATAGTGTGAGATGCCTGATATGGGTATAATGTTACAGTGTATCAACCATAGTGCTAGATTCCTTGTATATGTATCATGCTGAAGTGTATATTAATAGCCATAGTCCTAGATCCCTGGTATATGTATCATACTACAGTGTATATAGTGTTTGATCCCTAGTACATTTGTACTATATTGTATACTAGCCATAGTGTGAGATGCCTGATATGGGTATCATGTTACAGTGTATCAACCATAGTACTAGATTCCTTGTATATGTATCATGCTACAGTGTATATTATTAGCCATAGTACTAGATTCCTTGTATATGTATCATGCTACAGTGTATATTAATAGCCATAGTGCTAGATCCCTGGTATATGTATCATGCTACAGTGTATATAATTAGCCATAGTCCTAGATTCCTTGTATATGTATCATGCTACAGTGTATATTAATAGCCATAGTGCTAGATCCCTGGTATATGTATCATGCTACAGTGTATATAATTAGCCATAGTACTAGATTCCTTGTATATGTATCATGCTACAGAGTATATTAATAGCCATAGTCCTAGATCCCTGGTATATGTATCATGCTACAGTGTATATTAATAGCCATAGTGCTAGATCCCTGGTATATGTATCATGCTACAGTGTATATTAATAGCCATAGTGCTAGATCCTTGGTATATGTATCATGCTACAGTGTATATTAATAGCCATAGTACTAGATCCCTGGTATATGTATCATGCTACAGTGTATATTAATAACCATAGTGCTACATCCCTGGTATATGTATAATGCTACAGTGTATATTAATAACCATAGTGATAGATCCCTGGTATATGTATAATGCTACAGTGTATATTAATAACCATAGTGATAGATCCCTGGTATATGTATCATGCTACAGTGTATATTAATAACCATAGTGCTAGATCCCTGGTATATGTATCATGCTACAGTGTATATTAATAGCCATAGTGCTAGATCCTTGGTATATGTATCATGCTACAGTGTATATTAATAGCCATAGTGCTAGATCCCTGGTATATGTATCATGCTAAAGTGTATATTAATAGCCATAGTGCTAGATCCTTGGTATATGTATCATGCTACAGTGTATATTAATAGCCATAGTACTAGATCCCTGGTATATGTATCATGCTACAGTGTATATTAATAACCATAGTGCTACATCCCTGGTATATGTATAATGCTACAGTGTATATTAACAACCATAGTGATAGATCCCTGGTATATGTATAATGCTACAGTGTATATTAATAACCATAGTGATAGATCCCTGGTATATGTATCATGCTACAGTGTATATTAATAACCATAGTGATAGATCCCTGGTATATGTATCATGCTACAGTGTATATTAATAGCCATAGTACTAGATCCCTGGTATATGTATAATGCTACAGTGTATATTAATAGCCATAGTGCTAGATCCCTGGTATATGTACCATGCTACAGTGTATATTAATAGCCATAGTGCTAGATCCCTGGTATATGTATCATGCTACAGTGTATATTAATAGCCATAGTACTAGATCCCTGGTATATGTACCATGCTACAGTGTATATTAATAACCATAGTGCTACATCCCTGGTATATGTATAATGCTACAGTGTATATTAATAACCATAGTGATAGATCCCTGGTATATGTATAATGCTACAGTGTATATTAATAGCCATAGTGCTAGATCCCTGGTATATGTACCATGCTACAGTGTATATTAATAGCCATAGTGCTAGATCCCTGGTATATGTATCATGCTACAGTGTATATTAATAGCCATAGTACTAGATCCCTGGTATATGTACCATGCTACAGTGTATATTAATAGCCATAGTGCTAGATCCCTGGTATATGTATCATGCTACAGTGTATATTAATAGCCATAGTACTAGATCCTTGGTATATGTATAATGCTACAGTGTATATTAATAGCCATAGTGCTAGATCCCTGGTATATGTACCATGCTACAGTGTATATTAATAGCCATAGTGCTAGATCCCTGGTATATGTATCATGCTACAGTGTATATTAATAACCATAGTGCTACATCCCTGGTATATGTATAATGCTACAGTGTATATTAATAACCATAGTGATAGATCCCTGGTATATGTATAATGCTACAGTGTATATTAATAACCATAGTCATAGATCCCTGGTATATGTATCATGCTACAGTGTATATTAATAACCATAGTGCTAGATCCCTGGTATATGTATCATGCTACAGTGTATATTAATAGCCATAGTGCTAGATCCTTGGTATATGTATCATGCTACAGTGTATATTAATAGCCATAGTGCTAGATCCCTGGTATATGTATCATGCTAAAGTGTATATTAATAGCCATAGTGCTAGATCCTTGGTATATGTATCATGCTACAGTGTATATTAATAGCCATAGTACTATATCCCTGGTATATGTATCATGCTACAGTGTATATTAATAACCATAGTGCTACATCCCTGGTATATGTATAATGCTACAGTGTATATTAATAACCATAGTGATAGATCCCTGGTATATGTATAATGCTACAGTGTATATTAATAGCCATAGTGCTAGATCCTTGGTATATGTATCATGCTACAGTGTATATTAATAGCCATAGTGCTAGATCCCTGGTATATGTATCATGCTAAAGTGTATATTAATAGCCATAGTGCTAGATCCTTGGTATATGTATCATGCTACAGTGTATATTAATAGCCATAGTACTAGATCCCTGGTATATGTATCATGCTACAGTGTATATTAATAACCATAGTGCTACATCCCTGGTATATGTATAATGCTACAGTGTATATTAATAACCATAGTGATAGATCCCTGGTATATGTATAATGCTACAGTGTATATTAATAACCATAGTGCTAGATCCCTGGTATATGTATCATGCTACAGTGTATATTAATAGCCATAGTGCTAGATCCTTGGTATATGTATCATGCTACAGTGTATATTAATAGCCATAGTGCTAGATCCCTGGTATATGTATCATGCTAAAGTGTATATTAATAGCCATAGTGCTAGATCCTTGGTATATGTATCATGCTACAGTGTATATTAATAGCCATAGTACTAGATCCCTGGTATATGTATCATGCTACAGTGTATATTAATAACCATAGTGCTACATCCCTGGTATATGTATAATGCTACAGTGTATATTAATAACCATAGTGATAGATCCCTGGTATATGTATAATGCTACAGTGTATATTAATAACCATAGTGATAGATCCCTGGTATATGTACCATGCTACAGTGTATATTAATAACCATAGTGATAGATCCCTGGTATATGTATCATGCTACAGTGTATATTAATAGCCATAGTACTAGATCCCTGGTATATGTATCATGCTACAGTGTATATTAATAGCCATAGTACTAGATCCCTGGTATATGTATAATGCTACAGTGTATATTAATAGCCATAGTGCTAGATCCCTGGTATATGTACCATGCTACAGTGTATATTAATAGCCATAGTGCTAGATCCCTGGTATATGTATCATGCTACAGTGTATATTAATAGCCATAGTACTAGATCCCTGGTATATGTATAATGCTACAGTGTATATTAATAGCCATAGTGCTAGATCCCTGGTATATGTACCATGCTACAGTGTATATTAATAGCCATAGTGCTAGATCCCTGGTATATGTATCATGCTACAGTGTATATTAATAACCATAGTGATAGATCCCTGGTATATGTATCATGCTACAGTGTATATTAATAGCCATAGTGCTAGATCCCTGGTATATGTATCATGCTACAGTGTATATTAATAGCCATAGTGCTAGATCCCTGGTATAAGTACCATGCTACAGTGTACAGTATATTAATAGCCATAGTGCTAGATCCCTGGTATATGTATCATGCTACAGTGTATATTAATAGCCATAGTGCTAGATCCCTGGTATATGTATCATGCTACAATGTATATTAAAGGAGAAGTCTTGTGGTGAAAAACATATCCCTATCTCTAAGGGAGAGCCGTTCGGCTATCTTCGGCTCTCCCATAGAGCCATAAGAGGTGGTGTGGCGGCCCCCGCTTGGGGGGAGGGTCATGATGCGCCACTCTGGGGGAGAGCTGGGGCTCCATACAGGAGCGGTTGGACCCCCTGCAATCTTAAAAGAGTAGTCTGGTGACAGAAAAACATATCCCTTATCCAAGGATAGGGGATAAGCTATAGATCATGGGGGTCCGAAAGCTGGGACCCCCCACGATCTCCTGCACAGGGCCAGGGAGTTTGCCAGAAGCTGACGTCTGTACCCTGCAGGAAGCCGCGGCCGGCACGCCCCCTCCATGTATCTCTATGGGGTAGATAGAGGGGCGTGTCGGACGGCGCTCCGTGTGGGGTACGGCACGTCCTCCTTCCAGCCGACTGCCTGGATCCCGTGCAGGAGATCACGGGGGGCCCCAGCGCTCGTACCCCTGTGATCTATAACTTATCCCCTATCCTTGGATAGGGGCTAAGTTATTTTTAACCAGACAACTCCTTTAAACTTATCCCCCGATCTTTAACCAGACAACTCCTTTAAACTTATCCCCCGATTTTTAACCAGACAACTCCTTTAAACTAATCCTACGGATTTCACCACATGACTTCTCCTTTAATAGCCATAGTGCTGTCATATCCTTGGTATGTGAACTGTATATTATCAGAGAGTCATAGAATATAGATCCCAGCCCTGCATTATCAGAGCAGCTCCCGATGTTCTAAATGGTAATGTAACAGTGATGGCATACATGACCTTGAGTTTACAGGTCTTGCACCAAGGAGGCAGTGTATAGGAGTCTGGAGACCACGTGGGAGCTGCAGAGGAGGTAAAGGCTCTCCTGACCTTCTCCTTCTATCACTAGTATTGCCTATGCTGACACTTTGGGAATGGTGGCTTGGTAAAGAATGGGTGAGTTAAAGGGGTATTCAGCCCCTAGACATCTTATCCCGTATCCCCCTCGTGACATCACACCCCACCCCCTCATTGCAAGTCTATGGGAGGGGGGGGGTGAAGCTGTGACATCTCGATCCCCGCTCCAAGCGTTTGGAACAACCAAGTACCCCTTTAAAGTGCACCTGTACTTTCATAAGTTTAATACAAACCTTTATGGTTTTCTTCACAGTGGTGACAAGGTAATGTTAGGCTCTTACTGCTGTTATTGATGAGAGCCCCTCCATGAAGCACAGCTAGTCTAATTTTTTCCATTTCAGTGGTCGGGATCATAGCTGGACTATTGGCCAGCAGTACCCACACAGGGCTTAATTTTTCTTGCCATCTGGCCATCACAGGACAGCACCTACTCCTCTTTGCAATGCCATGAAAATGACCCCCTAAAGGGGCACTCGACTGGAAAAAAATTTTTTTTAAATCAATTTGTGCCAGAAAGTTAAACAGATTTGTAAATGACTTCTATTAAAAAATCTTAATCCTTTCATTACTTATAAGCTGCTATATGCTCCACAGGAAGTTCTTTACTTTTTGAATTTCCTTTATGTCTGACCACAGTGCTCTCTGCTGACACCTCTGTCCATTTTAGGAACTGTCCAGAGCAGGAGAGGTTTACTGTGGGGATTTGCTCCTACTCTGGACAGTTCCTAAAATTGACAGAGGTGTCAATAGAGAGCACTGTGGTCAGACAGAAAGGAAATTTAAAAAGAAAAGAACTTCCTGTGGATATTATAGCAGCTGATAAGTACTGTAAGGATTAAGATTTTTTTAATAGAAGTAATTTACAAATCTGTTTAACTTTCTGGCACCAGTTGATTTAAAAAAAAAAAAAAAAGTTTCCCAGCAGAGTACCCCTTTAAGGACAAAGACAATTTCATTTTTGGTTTTTCCTCCCCTCCTTTTAAGAGGCGTAACTTTTTTATTTTTCCATGTGAGGGCTTGTTTTTTGTATGACCAATTGTACTTTGTAATGACACCTTTTATTTTACGTTAAAATGTATGGCGCAATCAAAAAAAAATTATGTGTGGGGCAAAATTGATAAGAAAACCACAATTTTGCAACTTTTGGAGGGCTTTGTTTTTATGCTGTACACTTTACATTAAATTGATACCATGTTTATATGCTTTTCTATTATTGTGCAGCTTTTAAAAAAACTTAAACTTTAACAAAATTGGTTCATTTAAAACACCCCTATTCTAACCCTAAATAACTTTCTTGTTTTTCCGTATACAGGGCTGTATGAGGGCAAATTTTTTGGTGCCGTGATCTGTAGTGGTTATCAGTACCACGTTTGCTTATATGTGACTTTGTGATCAGTTTTTAATTTTTATCTGGGCCTAAAAGCTGCAACTTATTATTACATTTACGCCGTTCACCTTATGAGACCGTTAACATTTTATTTTATTAGTTCAGATATTTATACACAGAGCGATACCAAATATGTTTATTTATTATATTTGTTTCACATTTTGTTTGGTAAAATAAGAAAAAATCTGAATTACATTTTTATTGGGGGAGGGGCTTATTCACTTTATTCTATATTTTTTTTTTTATACTTTTTTGGTCCCAGAGGGGATTATTTATTGCAATCTTTTGATTTCAAATGCTGAACAGTGCTGTGCATAGGCCCCGCCATCCATCTTAACACATTGGACCCCCGCAATTGCACCATGGGTAGTCCGATGTGTGTCTATATGCCCACACACAACCACACACTTCAGATGCCCTTGTCCATGAGGTCCCGGTTTTCGATCACCATATCGGGAGATGCAGTGATCATGGAATCATGTATGTCACTGTGCAGTAAGTACCAGGGAACAGTGACTTACAAGAACATCACGTGTCCTCTAGGGGTTAAGCTGGTGAAAGTATGTTGGACTGAAGAGGTAGGCTTTGTGCTTGGGTTTGGCAAGGTGATTTGTGAGCAAAAAGGTAATTACACCTTAAAAGGGTACTAGGGTGGAAAACTTTTTTTTTTTTTTTATCAACTGGTGCCAGAAAGTTAAACAGATTTGTAAATGACCTCTTAACCTTTCCAGTACTTATTAGCTGCTGAATACTACAGAGGAAATTCTTTTCTTTTTGGAACACAGAGCTCTGCTGACATCATGAGCACAGTGCTCTCTGCTGACATCTCCGTCCATTTTAAGAACTGTCCAGAGTAGGAGAAAATCCCCATAGAAAACATATGCTGCTCTGGACAGTTCCTAAAATGGACAGAGATGTCAGCAGAGAGCACTGTGGTCATGATGTCAGCAGACAGCTCTGTGTTCCAAAAAGAAAATAATTTCCTCTGTAGTATTCAGCAGCTAATAAGTACTGGAAGGTTTAAGATTTTTTAACAGAAGTAATTTACAAATCTGTTTAACTTTCTGGTAACAGTTGATTAAAAAAAAAAAAAAAAAAAAAAGTTTTCCACCAGAGTACCCATTTAACCCCTTCATGACCCAGGGTTTTTCCATTTTTGCACTTTCGTTTTTTCCTCCTTACCTTTAAAAAACCATAACTCTTTCAATTTTGCACCTAAAAATCCATATGATGGCTTATTTTTTGCGCCACCAATTCTACTTTGTAATGAAATCAGTCATTTTACCCAAAAATCTACAGAGAAACGGAAAAAAAAAATCATTGTGCAACAAAATTGAAGAAAAAACACAATTTTGTAACTTTTGGGGGCTTCTGTTTCTACACAGTAAATTTTTCGATAAAAATGACACTTTTTCTTTATTCTGTAGGTCCATACGGTTAAAATGATCACCTACTTATATAGGTTTGTTTTTATTGTACTTCTGGAAAAAATCATAACTACATGCAGGAAAATTTATATGTTTAAAATTGTCATCTTCTGACCCCTATAACTTTTTTATTTTTCTGCGTATGGGACGGTATGAGGGCTAATTTTTTGCGTCGTGATCTGAAATTTTTAGCGGTACCATTTTTGTAATGATTGGACTTTTTGATCGCTTTTTATTTATTTTTTCATGATATAAAAAGTGACCAAAAACTACGCTTTTTTGGAATTTGGAATTTTTTTGCGCGTACGCCATTGACCGTATGGTTTAATTAATTATATATTTTTATAATTCGGACATTTCTGCACGCGAAGATACCACATATGTGTATTTTTATTTACACTGGGTTTTTTTTAAATAGGAAAAGGGGGGTGATTCAAACTTTTATTAGGGAAGGGGTTAAATGATCTTTATTCACTTTTTTTTCACTTATTTTTTTGGAATGTTATAGCTCCCATAGGGACCTATAACACTGCACACACTGATCTTTTACATTGATCACTGGTTTCTCATAGGAAACCAGTGATCAATGATTCTGCCGCTTGACTGCTCATGCCTGGATCTCAGGCACTGAGCAGTCATTCGGCGATCGGACAGTTGATTACAAAAAAAAATAGTATTCCATGCAAAATTTGATGTTGATGCTCTATTTGCATAGTTATTTTGAAGGCGACGGTTACACCGTACATATGCTCCCTCTACAGCATACAGCACCTCCGCTCACTTGTACAGGGAAGTAGTCATTGTTCACACATGTGCATTCCAGTCCACTCTCCTTGCCTACATCGATGATGCACAAAGCATTCTTGTTATATTAACAATGGCTGGATATTTTATTTACTATTTTGGGCATAGTACTAGATCTCAGGATTATGTATTATAAGCATATTGCTAGCCATAGTGCTAAATATATGGAATATTTATCAAAATGGACCTTATACTACTAGCCATAATACTAGATACCTCATATAGGTTATACTACTGTGTAAATTACAAGCCATGAGGCTAGATCCCTGGTATATGCATCATACTATTATACTTTAGCCATACAGCTAGATCTATAGTTGTAGATCCTTAAAATAAAATAAAAAGTAGTAACTCAGTCATATGGCACAACCATAGAATGGCCTGTGCAGCTTATGACCACTCCTGTTTAAACTAATTCCCCTGCTATGCCTTGCTGACAACTGGGGGTGCTGCAATGGGTGCTCTGCCCAAAAAAAACAAATAGTTACCAATGTACCCCACTATATTTAATGGCCCTATCTGTGTTCTAGTATGTTTTATGTTGATAACAGTGCCTAAGCTTATCACCAAAGATCCTGGAAAGTCTTACAGGAACACCATATGTATGCAAGTCTGTGGATACATGGCGAATGATATAAACATATATATGACTGCCCAGACAGCTAGACAATACTGTATACACCTCACTAAATCCCCCGTGTATATTATTGTGTATTGGCACAGTTATAAGTCCCCACCCCCTATATATAATACATAATAATGAGTGCTTTTTACTGGACACACTGTTGAATCCACATGTATGAATGAAATATTATTATTAGCCATAGTGATGGATCCTCTGTGTATGGATGACAATGTCTATAGTCCTAGATTCTCCCGATGTAATGGAATATTGTGTATTGGTAGTGTCTATCACTGCCCACAGCGCTTGAACCCTATATACAGATCTAAGAGAATATAATGTGTAAAATTCCCCACACACAGATCTGACATTATGAATGTGTGATAATATAACGAATATTACTGTCTATACCGCCATATCCCCTATGTATTGATTAGGGATCGACCGATATCGATTTTTTTAGGGCCGATACCGATAATCTGTAACCTTTCAGGCCGATAACTTATACCAATATTTCTGTATAAGTTATCAGCTATTTCCCCACCCCCCTGGCCCCGCTGCAGATCAATAATTTAAAGCGGGCGCTTCTACTCCCCCTGCCTGTCCTGGGGTCCTCCCTAGTCCAACCACCACTGCCGCCGCTGCCCCATTGCCTCCCCCATCCCCGGTTTTATAATTACCTATTCCCGGGACCTGCGCTACTTCTGGCTCCGGTGGCGTCCTGAGCTGTCATTGTGCGCACTGACGGTGACATCGCGTTGAGAACGTCACTCGTCGCTGCGCAGCGCGCAAGACTTCGCAGTAGCCAGAAGTAGCGCGGACCCCGGGAACAGGTAATTATAAAACTGGGGATGGGGGAGGCAATGGGGCGGCGGTGGTGGTGGTCTCTGGCCGGGGAGGGGGGTCGGGCATTATCGGCATATCAGCAAGGTAATTGCCGATACCGATAATGTCCAAAATCGTGAATATCGGCCAATAATATTGGCCAAACCGATAATCGGTCGATCCCTAGTATGAATAGTAATATTAGTATCTATTACTGCACACAGTGCTTGATGCCCATATACAGATCTGACATAGGAGATAATATATGGAATATTACTGTTTATACCGCCATATCCCCTATGTATGGATAGTAATATCAGTGTCTATTACAGCACATATCCCCTATGTATGGATAGTAATATTAGTATCTATTACTGCACATATCCCCTATGTATGGATAGTAATATTAGTATCTATTACTGCACATATCCCCTATGTATGGATAGTAATATCAGTGTCTATTACAGCACACAGTGCTTGATGCCCATATACAGATCTGACATAGGAGATAATATATGGAATATTACTGTTTATACCGCCATATCCCCTATGTATGGATAGTAATATGAGTGTCTATTACAGCACATATCCCCTATGTATGGATAGTAATATTAGTATCTATTACTGCACATATCCCCTATGTATGGATAGTAATATCAGTGTCTATTACAGCACACAGTGCTTGATGCCCATATACAGATCTGACATAGGAGATAATATATTGTATATGACTGTTTATACCGCCATATCCCCTATGTATGGATAGTAATATCAGTGTCTATACCGCCATATCCCCTATGTATGGATAGTAATATCAGTGTCTATACTGCACATATCCCCTATGTATGGATAGTAATATTAGTATCTATCACTGCACATATCCCCTATGTATGGATAGTAATATTAGTATCTATTACTGCACATATCCCCTATGTATGGATAGTAATATCAGTATCTATTACTGCACATATCCCCTATGTATGGATAGTAATATCAATGTCTATACTGCACATATCCCCTATGTATGGATAGTAATATTAGTATCTATTACTACACATATCCCCTATGTATGGATAGTAATATCAGTGTCTATACCGCCATATCCCTTATGTATGGATAGTAATATCAGTATCTATTACTGCACATATCCCCTAGGTATGGATAGTAATATCAGTATCTATTACTGCACATATCCCCTATGTATGGATAGTAATATCAGTGTCTATTACTGCACATATCCCCTATGTATGGATAGTAATATCAGTATCTATTACTGCACATATCCCCTATGTATGGATAGTAATATTAGTATCTATTACTGCACATATCCCCTATGTATGGATAGTAATATTAGTATATATTACTGCACATACCCCCTATGTATGGATAGTAATATTAGTGTCTATTACTGCACATACCCCCTATGTATGGATAGTAATATTAGTGTCTATTACTGCACATACCCCCTATGTATGGATAGTAATATTAGTGTCTATTACTGCACATATCCCCTATGTATGGATAGTAATATTAGTGTCTATTACTGCACATATCCCCTATGTATGGATAGTAATATCATATCTATTACTGCACATATCCCCTATGTATGGATAGTAATATCAGTATCTATTACTGCACATATCCCCTATGTATGGATAGTAATATCAGTATCTATTACTGCACATATCCCCTATGTATGGATAGTAATATTAGTATCTATTACTGCACATATCCCCTATGTATGGATAGTAATATTAGTATCTATTACTGCACATACCCCCTATGTATGGATAGTAATATTAGTGTCTATTACTGCACATACCCCCTATGTATGGATAGTAATATTAGTGTCTATTACTGCACATACCCCCTATGTATGGATAGTAATATTAGTGTCTATTACTGCACATATCCCCTATGTATGGATAGTAATATTAGTGTCTATTACTGCACATATCCCCTATGTATGGATAGTAATATTAGTGTCTATTACTGCACATATCCCCTATGTATGGATAGTAATATTAGTGTCTATTACTGCACATATCCCCTATGTATGGATAGTAATATTAGTATCTATTACTGCACATATCCCCTATGTATGGATAGTAATATCAGTATCTATTACTGCACATATCCCCTATGTATGAATAGTAATATCAGTATCTATTACTGCACATATCCCCTATGTATGGATAGTAATATCAGTGTCTATTACTGCACATATCCCCTATGTATGGATAGTAATATCAGTATCTATTACTGCACATATCCCCTATGTATGGATAGTAATATTAGTGTCTATTACTGCACATATCCCCTATGTATGGATAGTAATATTAGTGTCTATTACTGCACATATCCCCTATGTATGGATAGTAATATTAGTGTCTATTACTGCACATACCCCCTATGTATGGATAGTAATATTAGTGTCTATTACTGCACATATCCCCTATGTATGGATAGTAATATCAGTATCTATTACTGCACATATCCCCTATGTATGGATAGTAATATCAGTATCTATTACTGCACATATCCCCTATGTATGGATAGTAATATCAGTGTCTATTACTGCACATATCCCCTATGTATGGATAGTAATATCAGTGTCTATTACTGCACATATCCCCTATGTATGGATAGTAATATTAGTATCTATACTGCACATATCCCCTATGTATGGATAGTAATATTAGTATCTATTACTGCACATATCCCCTATGTATGGATAGTAATATTAGTGTCTATTACTGCACATACCCCCTATGTATGGATAGTAATATTAGTGTCTATTACTGCACATACCCCCTATGTATGGATAGTAATATTAGTGTCTATTACTGCACATACCCCCTATGTATGGATAGTAATATTAGTGTCTATTACTGCACATATCCCCTATGTATGGATAGTAATATTAGTGTCTATTACTGCACATATCCCCTATGTATGGATAGTAATATTAGTGTCTATTACTGCACTTATCCCCTATGTATGGATAGTAATATTAGTATCTATTACTGCACATATCCCCTATGTATGGATAGTAATATTAGTATCTATACTGCACATATCCCCTATGTATGGATAGTAATATTAGTGTCTATTACTGCACATATCCCCTATGTATGGATAGTAATATTAGTGTCTATTACTGCACATACCCCCTATGTATGGATAGTAATATTAGTGTCTATTACTGCACATATCCCCTATGTATGGATAGTAATATTAGTATCTATTACTGCACATATCCCCTATGTATGGATAGTAATATTAGTATCTATTACTGCACATATTCCCTATGTATGGATAGTAATATTAGTATCTATTACTGCACATATCCCCTATGTATGGATAGTAATATTAGTATCTATTACTGCACATATTCCCTATGTATGGATAGTAATATCAGTATCTATTACTGCACATATCCCCTATGTATGGATAGTAATATCAGTATCTATTACTGCACATATCCCCTATGTATGGATAGTAATATCAGTGTCTATTACTGCACATATCCCCTATGTATGGATAGTAATATTAGTATCTATACTGCACATATCCCCTATGTATGGATAGTAATATTAGTATCTATACTGCACATATCCCCTATGTATGGATAGTAATATTAGTATCTATTACTGCACATATCCCCTATGTATGGATAGTAATATTAGTATCTATTACTGCACATATCCCCTATGTATGGATAGTAATATTAGTATCTATTACTGCACATATCCCCTATGTATGGATAGTAATATCAGTATCTATTACTGCACATATCCCCTATGTATGGATAGTAATATCAGTGTCTATTACTGCACATATCCCCTATGTATGGATAGTAATATTAGTATCTATAATGCACATATCCCCTATGTATGGATAGTAATATTAGTATCTATACTGCACATATCCCCTATGTATGGATAGTAATATTAGTATCTATTACTGCACATATCCCCTATGTATGGATAGTAATATTAGTATCTATACTGCACATATCCCCTATGTATGGATAGTAATATTAGTATCTATTACTGCACATATCCCCTATGTATGGATAGTAATATTAGTGTCTATTACTGCACATACCCCCTATGTATGGATAGTAATATTAGTATCTATTACTGCACATATCCCCTATGTATGGATAGTAATATTAGTATCTATTACTGCACATATCCCCTATGTATGGATAGTAATATTAGTATCTATTACTGCACATATCCCCTATGTATGGATAGTGATATTAGTATCTATTACTGCACATATCCCCTATGTATGGATAGTGATATTAGTATCTATTACTGCACATATCCCCTATGTATGGATAGTAATATCAGTATCTATTACTGCACATATCCCCTATGTATGGATAGTGATATTAGTATCTATTACTGCACATATCCCCTATGTATGGATAGTAATATTAGTATCTATTACTGCACATATCCCCTATGTATGGATAGTAATATTAGTATCTATTACTGCACATATCCCCTATGTATGGATAGTAATATTAGTATCTATTACTGCACATATTCCCTATGTATGGATAGTAATATCAGTATCTATTACTGCACATATCCCCTATGTATGGATAGTAATATCAGTATCTATTACTGCACATATCCCCTATGTATGGATAGTAATATTAGTATCTATTGCTGCACATATTCCCTATGTATGGATAGTAATATTAGTATCTATTACTGCACATATCCCCTATGTATGGATAGTAATATTAGTATCTATACTGCACATATCCCCTATGTATGGATAGTAATATTAGTATCTATTACTGCACATATCCCCTATGCATGGATAGTGATATTAGTGTCTATACTGCACATATCCCCTATGTATGGATAGTAATATTAGTATCTATTACTGCACATATCCCCTATGTATGGATAGTAATATTAGTGTCTATTACTGCACATATCCCCTATGTATGGATAGTAATATTAGTATCTATTACTGCACATATCCCCTATGTATGGATAGTAATATTAGTGTCTATTACTGCACATATCCCCTATGTATGGATAGTAATATTAGTGTCTATACTGCACATATCCCCTATGTATGGATAGTGATATTAGTGTCTATACTGCACATATCCCCTATGTATGGATAGTGATATTAGTGTCTATACTGCACATATCCCCTATGTATGGATAGTAATATCAGTATCTATTACTGCACATATCCCCTATGTATGGATAGTAATATTAGTATCTATTACTGCACATATCCCCTATGTATGGATAGTAATATTAGTATCTATTACTGCACATATCCCCTATGTATGGATAGTAATATTAGTATCTATTACTGCACATATCCCCTATGTATGGATAGTAATATTAGTATCTATACTGCACATATCCCCTATGTATGGATAGTAATATTAGTATCTATTACTGCACATATCCCCTATGTATGGATAGTAATATCAGTATCTATTACTGCACATATCCCCTATGTATGGATAGTAATAGTAGTATCTATTACTGCACATATCCCCTATGTATGGATAGTAATATCAGTGTCTATTACTGCACATATCCCCTATGTATGGATAGTAATATTAGTATCTATTACTGCACATATCCCCTATGTATGGATAGTGATATTAGTATCTATTACTGCACATATCCCCTATGTATGGATAGTAATATTAGTATCTATTACTGCACATATCCCCTATGTATGGATAGTAATATTAGTATCTATACTGCACATATCCCCTATGTATGGATAGTAATATTAGTATCTATTACTGCACATATCCCCTATGTATGGATAGTAATATCAGTATCTATTACTGCACATATCCCCTATGTATGGATAGTAATATTAGTATCTATTACTGCACATATCCCCTATGTATGGATAGTAATATCAGTGTCTATTACTGCACATATCCCCTATGTATGGATAGTAATATTAGTATCTATACTGCACATATCCCCTATGTATGGATAGTAATATTAGTATCTATTACTGCACATATCCCCTATGCATGGATAGTGATATTAGTGTCTATACTGCACATATCCCCTATGTATGGATAGTAATATTAGTATCTATTACTGCACATATCCCCTATGTATGGATAGTAATATTAGTGTCTATTACTGCACATATCCCCTATGTATGGATAGTAATATTAGTATCTATTACTGCACATATCCCCTATGTATGGATAGTAATATTAGTGTCTATTACTGCACATATCCCCTATGTATGGATAGTAATATTAGTGTCTATACTGCACATATCCCCTATGTATGGATAGTGATATTAGTGTCTATACTGCACATATCCCCTATGTATGGATAGTGATATTAGTGTCTATACTGCACATATCCCCTATGTATGGATAGTAATATCAGTATCTATTACTGCACATATCCCCTATGTATGGATAGTAATATTAGTATCTATTACTGCACATATCCCCTATGTATGGATAGTAATATTAGTATCTATACTGCACATATCCCCTATGTATGGATAGTAATATTAGTATCTATTACTGCACATATCCCCTATGTATGGATAGTAATATTAGTGTCTATTACTGCACATACCCCCTATGTATGGATAGTAATATTAGTATCTATTACTGCACATATCCCCTATGTATGGATAGTAATATTAGTATCTATTACTGCACATATCCCCTATGTATGGATAGTAATATTAGTATCTATTACTGCACATATCCCCTATGTATGGATAGTAATATTAGTATCTATTACTGCACATATCCCCTATGTATGGATAGTAATATTAGTATCTATTACTGCACATATTCCCTATGTATGGATAGTAATATTAGTGTCTATTACTGCACATATCCCCTATGTATGGATAGTAATATCAGTCTATTATACTATTAATAAGAATATAAAAATATAAGGATAGTAATATTAGTATCTTTGCACATATCCCCTATGTATGGATAGTAATATTAGTATCTATTACTGCACATATCCCCTATGTATGGATAGTAATATCAGTGTCTATTACTGCACATATCCCCTATGTATGGATAGTAATATTAGTATCTATTGCTGCACATATCCCCTATGTATGGAGAGTAATGTTAGTATCTATTACTGCACATATCCCCTATGTATGGATAGTAATATCAGTATCTATTACTGCACATATTCCCTATGTATGGATAGTAATATCAGTATCTATTACTGCACATATCCCCTATGTATGGATAGTGATATCAGTATCTATTACTGCACATATCCCCTATGTATGGATAGTAATATCAGTATCTATTACTGCACATATCCCCTATGTATGGATAGTAATATTAGTATCTATTGCTGCACATATTCCCTATGTATGGATAGTAATATTAGTATCTATTGCTGCACATATCCCCTATGTATGGATAGTAATATTAGTATCTATTGCTGCACATATCCCCTATGTATGGATAGTAATATTAGTGTCTATTACTGCACATATCCCCTATGTATGGATAGTAATATTAGTATCTATTACTGCACATATCCCCTATGTATGGATAGTGATATTAGTATCTATTACTGCACATATCCCCTATGTATGGATAGTGATATTAGTATCTATTACTGCACATATCCCCTATGTATGGATAGTAATATCAGTATCTATTACTGCACATATCCCCTATGTATGGATAGTGATATTAGTATCTATTACTGCACATATCCCCTATGTATGGATAGTGATATTAGTGTCTATTACTGCACATATCCCCTATGTATGGATAGTGATATCAGTGTCTATACTGCACATATCCCCTATGTATGGATACGTGATATTAGTGTCTATACTGCACATATCCCCTATGTATGGATAGTGATATTAGTGTCTATACTGCACATATCCCCTATGTATGGATAGTGATATCAGTGTCTATACTGCACATATCCCCTATGTATGGATAGTAATATCAGTATCTATTACTGCACATATCCCCTATGTATGGATAGTAATATTAGTATCTATTACTGCACATATCCCCTATGTATGGATAGTAATATTAGTATCTATTACTGCACATATCCCCTATGTATGGATAGTAATATTAGTATCTATTACTGCACATATCCCCTATGTATGGATAGTAATATTAGTATCTATACTGCACATATCCCCTATGTATGGATAGTAATATTAGTATCTATTACTGCACATATCCCCTATGTATGGATAGTAATATCAGTATCTATTACTGCACATATCCCCTATGTATGGATAGTAATAGTAGTATCTATTACTGCACATATCCCCTATGTATGGATAGTAATATCAGTGTCTATTACTGCACATATCCCCTATGTATGGATAGTAATATTAGTATCTATTACTGCACATATCCCCTATGTATGGATAGTGATATTAGTATCTATTACTGCACATATCCCCTATGTATGGATAGTAATATTAGTATCTATTACTGCACATATCCCCTATGTATGGATAGTAATATTAGTATCTATACTGCACATATCCCCTATGTATGGATAGTAATATTAGTATCTATTACTGCACATATCCCCTATGTATGGATAGTAATATCAGTATCTATTACTGCACATATCCCCTATGTATGGATAGTAATATCAGTATCTATTACTGCACATATCCCCTATGTATGGATAGTAATATCAGTGTCTATTACTGCACATATCCCCTATGTATGGATAGTAATATTAGTATCTATACTGCACATATCCCCTATGTATGGATAGTAATATTAGTATCTATTACTGCACATATCCCCTATGCATGGATAGTGATATTAGTGTCTATACTGCACATATCCCCTATGTATGGATAGTAATATTAGTATCTATACTGCACATATCCCCTATGTATGGATAGTAATATTAGTATCTATTACTGCACATATCCCCTATGCATGGATAGTGATATTAGTGTCTATACTGCACATATCCCCTATGTATGGATAGTAATATTAGTATCTATTACTGCACATATCCCCTATGTATGGATAGTAATATTAGTATCTATTACTGCACATATCCCCTATGTATGGATAGTAATATTAGTGTCTATTACTGCACATATCCCCTATGTATGGATAGTAATATTAGTGTCTATACTGCACATATCCCCTATGTATGGATAGTGATATTAGTGTCTATACTGCACATATCCCCTATGTATGGATAGTGATATTAGTGTCTATACTGCACATATCCCCTATGTATGGATAGTAATATCAGTATCTATTACTGCACATATCCCCTATGTATGGATAGTAATATTAGTATCTATTACTGCACATATCCCCTATGTATGGATAGTAATATTAGTATCTATTACTGCACATATCCCCTATGTATGGATAGTAATATTAGTATCTATTACTGCACATATCCCCTATGTATGGATAGTAATATTAGTATCTATACTGCACATATCCCCTATGTATGGATAGTAATATTAGTATCTATTACTGCACATATCCCCTATGTATGGATAGTAATATCAGTATCTATTACTGCACATATCCCCTATGTATGGATAGTAATAGTAGTATCTATTACTGCACATATCCCCTATGTATGGATAGTAATATCAGTGTCTATTACTGCACATATCCCCTATGTATGGATAGTAATATTAGTATCTATTACTGCACATATCCCCTATGTATGGATAGTGATATTAGTATCTATTACTGCACATATCCCCTATGTATGGATAGTAATATTAGTATCTATTACTGCACATATCCCCTATGTATGGATAGTAATATTAGTATCTATACTGCACATATCCCCTATGTATGGATAGTAATATTAGTATCTATTACTGCACATATCCCCTATGTATGGATAGTAATATCAGTATCTATTACTGCACATATCCCCTATGTATGGATAGTAATATTAGTATCTATTACTGCACATATCCCCTATGTATGGATAGTAATATCAGTGTCTATTACTGCACATATCCCCTATGTATGGATAGTAATATTAGTATCTATTACTGCACATATCCCCTATGTATGGATAGTAATATCAGTGTCTATTACTGCACATATCCCCTATGTATGGATAGTAATATTAGTATCTATTACTGCACATATCCCCTATGTATGGATAGTGATATTAGTATCTATTACTGCACATATCCCCTATGTATGGATAGTAATATTAGTATCTATTACTGCACATATCCCCTATGTATGGATAGTAATATTAGTATCTATACTGCACATATCCCCTATGTATGGATAGTAATATCAGTATCTATTACTGCACATATCCCCCTATGTATGGATAGTAATATTAGTATCTATTACTGCACATATCCCCTATGTATGGATAGTAATATCAGTATCTATTACTGCACATATCCCCTATGTATGGATAGTAATATTAGTATCTATTACTGCACATATCCCCTATGTATGGATAGTAATATTAGTATCTATTACTGCACATATCCCCTATGTATGGATAGTAATATCAGTATCTATTACTGCACATATCCCCTATGTATGGATAGTAATATTAGTATCTATTACTGCACATATCCCCTATGTATGGATAGTAATATCAGTGATCTATTACTGCACATATCCCCTATGTATGGATAGTAATATCAGTATCTATTACTGCACATATCCCCTATGTATGGATAGTAATATTAGTATCTATTACTGCACATATCCCCTATGTATGGATAGTAATATCAGTGTCTATTACTGCACATATCCCCTATGTATGGATAGTAATATTAGTATCTATTACTGCACATATCCCCTATGTATGGATAGTAATATAGTATCTATTACTGCACATATCCCCTATGTATGGATAGTAATATTAGTGATCTATTACTGCACATATCCCCTTATGTATGGATAGTAATATTAGTATCTATTACTGCACATATTCCCCTATGTATGGATAGTAATATCAGTGTCTATTACTGCACATATTCCCTATGTATGGATAGTAATATCAGTGTCTATTACTGCACATATTCCCCTATGTATGGATAGTAA
>NC_079191.1:213776508-213809008 GCF_029499605.1 Hyla sarda
CACACATCACTATAATGTATCACACACATCACTATAATGTATCACACACATCACTATAATGTATCACACACACATCACCATAATGCATCACACACACATCACTATAAGGCATCACACACACATCACTATAAGGCATCACACACACATCACTATAAGGCATCACACACACATCACTATAAGGCATCACACACACACATCACTATAAGGCATCACACACACACATCACTATAAGGCATCACACACACACACAACACTATAATGCATCACACACACAACACTATAATGCATCACACACACACACACACACAACACTATAATGCATCACACACACACACACACACACAACACTATAATGCATCACACACATACACACACACAAAACACTATAATGTATCACACACATCACTATAATGTATCACACACACACACACACATCACTATAATGCATCACTATAATGCATCACACACACACACACATCACTATAATGCATCACACACACACACACACATCACTATAATGCATCTCACACATCACTATAATGCATCTCACACATCACTATAATGCATCTCACACATCACTATAATGTATCTCACACATCACTATAATGTATCTCACACATCACTATAATGTATCTCACACATCACTATAATGTATCTCACACATCACTATAATGTATCTCACACACACATCACTATAATGCATCTCACACACATCACTATAACGCATCACACACATCACTATAATGCATCACACACACATCACTATAATGCATCTCACACATCACTATAATGTATCACACACACATCACTATAATGCATCACACACACATCACTATAATGCATCTCACACACATCACTATAATGCATCACACACACACATCACTATAACGCATCACACACATCACTATAATGTATCACACACATCACTATAATGTATCACACACACATCACTATAATGCATCACACACACACACACATCACTATAATGCATCACACACACACATCACTATAATGTATCTCACACACACACACACCTCACTATAATGTATCTCACACACACACACACATCACTATAATGTATCTCACACACATCACTATAATGTATCTCACACACACCACTATAATGTATCTCACACACATCACTATAATGTATCTCACACATCACTATAATGTATCACACACATCACTATAATGTATCACACACACATCACTATAATGTATCACACACACATCACTATAATGTATCACACACACATCACTATAATGTATCACACACACATCACTATAATGTATCACACACACATCACTATAATGTATCACACACACATCACTATAATGTATCACACACACATCACTATAATGTATCTCACACACATCACTATAATGTATCACACACACATCACTATAATGCATCAAACACACACACACACATCACTATAATGTATCACACACACATCACTATAATGTATCACACACACATCACTATAATGTATCACACACACACATCACTATAATGTATCACACACACATCACTATAATGTATCACACACACACACACCACTATAATGTATTTCACACACACACACACATCACTATAATGTATCACACACACACACATCACTATAATGTATCACACACATCACTATAATGTATCACACACATCACTATAATGTATCACACACACATCACCATAATGCATCACACACACACACATCACTATAATGTATCACACACATCACTATAATGTATCACACACACACATCACTATAATGTATCACACACACATCACTATAATGTATCACACACACATCACTATAATGTATCACACACATCACTATAATGCATCACACACACACATCACTATAACGCATCACACACACACATCACTATAATGTATCACACACATCACTATAATGTATCACACACACACATCACTATAATGCATCACACACACACATCACTATAATGTATCACACACACACAGATCACTATAACGCATCACACACACACATCACTATAATGTATCACACACATCACTATAACGCATCACACACATCACTATAATGTATCACACACACACATCACTATAATGTATCACACACACATCACTATAATGTATCACACACATCACTATAATGTATCACACACATCACTATAACGTATCACACACACATCACTATAATGCATCTCACACACATCACTATAATGTATCTCACACACATCACTATAATGTATCACACACACACATCACTATAATGTATCACACACACATCACTATAATGTATCACACACACATCACTATAATGTATCACACACATCACTATAATGTATCACACACATCACTATAACGTATCACACACATCACTATAATGTATCACACACATCACTATAATGTATCACACACACACACACATCACTATAACGCATCACACACACATCACTATAATGTATCACACACATCACTATAATGTATCACACACACATCACTATAACGCATCACACACACATCACTATAATGTATCACACACACATCACTATAATGTATCACACACACATCACTATAATGTATCACACACACCACTATAACGCATTACCCCAATGGATACCATTAAACATTGACTGTGATCCTGTCCTGACAGGCATCAGACGCAATACACACAGTGCGGCACCGCGTTACCTGAGGAGCAGGACGGTGGACAGGGAGAGGCCGACGAGAATGAAGCAGAGCACCGGGTACTGGCGGCAGATCTCCCGCAGAGCGCCAGTCCGCAGCCGCTGCCGCACACACAGCCACATCCTCCAGGCCGCGGACATGACGGCGACTCTGCGCTCCGTCTACTTCTTCTTCCTGGAATGTGACAACTGACGTCACTGGGTGAGGCCCCGCCCCCTCTGACCGGAGCTGTGTCAGTAGCAGCCCCTAGGGGTCACTGCACGGGACATTTCTATCAAAAATCCGAGGACAATCAATGCTCGCAGGGAAAATGTAAATGCAGGTTGTTAATCCATGTCAGAAGTCCGAGGCACATCCTGAGAGATCACATTGCATGCTGCCATTGTCGCCATGGTGGTGTGTTCACACGGACTACTAAAACCGCACCGAAAGTTCTACATCAAAGTCTGAATATTTATGAATATATGTGTATTTTGATGATGATATTAATGCGGTTCTTAAGCACAGCTTTTATTAACCTCTTGTGGATAGGCAGTTTTGAATTTGAGCTTTTTCTCCTCACCATTCAAGAGACATAACTTTTATTTTCCCCCCTACAGACCCATATGAGGGCTTGTTTTTTGTGCAACCAATTGTACTTTGTAATGAGAATTGATTTTACCATATATTGCACAGCACAACCAAAGAATATCATTTGTAAATGGTCACAGAGCCTTTGATAGATTTTGTGCAGGTCACATTTTCTGGTGATATTTCTCTCTTCACATAAACCAAAAAGCTAAGCTAAGTCTGGGCTGGTGTCGTTTTAGAGA
Source organism: Hyla sarda (assembly GCF_029499605.1). NCBI lineage: Eukaryota > Metazoa > Chordata > Amphibia > Anura > Hylidae > Hyla > Hyla sarda. The sequence continues at coordinate 213,779,995 of NC_079191.1, forward strand.
CTTTTCAGTCACTTTGTCCCTTTTTTGCTCCTTTTCACAGAAAGGCGCAGTTAATAAAACCCTTCCATATCATGTGTATTGCCAAAATCAGTGGATTGCAACTCAAAATCAGCAGAAATGTGTAAACCAAAAGGTGCAAAAAATTCGCAAATAAACCCTGCTTGCGTCTTTTTTGCACCTTTTCTAGACACAAAAACAGTCTAAAGACAATGATAAATGTCGGCCAGAGAGTTTCCATGCGGACATTCTGCCGTGTGGGGTGCTGCGGCCCAGAGCCAAGGGCTTGGTCAGGTAGCTGTGGGGCTGCCTGGCCACTGGGTCATTCCCCCTTTGGACCTGGTGTCGCAGAGGCAGTGGTCTCCGCCTGGCACTACGCCAGTGTTAGTGTAGGGACCTATTCTAATCAGGTGGCTTTGACATGGTGAGTGAGTTTGCACGTTTTGATCATCAGAAGGTATTCTAAAAGCCTGTTAAAGGAAAACTGTCACTAAACTCCCCCCACACTAACCAAAGGGGGACGCTGATCAATATGCTGCCTACCATGCCTGGATCCATCCCGCCATTCGCTCGTTATCTTCATTATTCTTGATACGCAAATGATCTTCTAACTGGCACGGGCGGGGTTACAAGGCTCCATCTGGGACTGTGCCGTCACGGCCGCTCACCCGCAGCACCGCCTGGCTTATGAATATTCATCCCCTCCCTCCGCCTCTCCTCCCCGGTCTGTACAGGAGTCCACTGCCCATGTGCCGCTTCCTGTGTACAACCGGAAGTGGCCTCAGCGCAGTGGAGTGGATGAATAGGAGAGGCGGGGGGAGGGGATGAATATTCATAAGCCAGGCGGTGCTGCGGGTGAGCAGCCGTGACGGCACAGTGCCAGAAGGAGCCTTGTAACCCACTTGTGCCGAACAGCGGGACGGATCCGAGCATGGTAGGCAGCATATTGATCAGCGACCCCCGCACTACCAGCCAGTACCTCTGGTTAGTGCGGGAGGAGTTTAATGACAGTTTTCCTTTAAGTTTTTGAAATAATGCTGAGAAGCAAATAGACTACTGTACAAGTTGTGGATGTGAGGCTAAGCTTCTGTTTTTCTACTTGTGACGTATTCTGCTGTGTGAACCCGGCCCAAGGCTAGGTTTCCACACAGGTTTTTTCAGTTTTGCAGTTTTTGAACCAAAGCCAGAAGTGTATTCAAAATGAATAAGAAATATAAAGGAAGAACTTGTACTTCTCCTTCCTACTGGATCCACTTCTGACTTTGGCTCAAACACGACAATGGCGCTTTTCCCTAAAAAAAAGGCCAGAAAAAACCTGTGTGGAAACCTAGCCTTACAGTGCACTTTTCCATAAAACTGACATGTTCTCTTTATTATGTAAGTCAATACGCTTCCCATCTCATATAGTTTTTCTATCACTGTACTACTTTTTTTTTAAAAAGTCACTTTGTAAATAATTATGCTTAACCCCTTGCCGCAGAACGCCGGGTATACCCGGCGCTGCGGCACGGGAGGGTTATGAAGCGAGCTCTGGAGCTGAGCTCACATCATACCTGCACGGTCCCGGCAGCTATCAGCAGCCAGGACCCGTGGCTAATGCCGGACATCGCCATTCCGGCAGATGTCCGGCATTAACTCTTTAGATGCGGCGATCACCACCAAGTTGATCGCCACGTCTAAAAGTGAAAGTAAAAGCATCCCAGCAGCTCAGTCGGGCTGATCGGTCCCGATCAGCAAGGAAGCAGCAGGAGGATGCCTTACCTGCCTCCTGCACGTCCAAACGGCGATTGATTGCTGCAAGCCTGAAATCCAGGCTTGAGCAATCAACCGCCGATAACACTGATCAATGCAAAGCTATGGCTTTGCAGTGATCTGTGTAAAAGATCAGTGTGTGCAGTGTTATAGCCCCCTATGGGAGCTATAACACTGCAAAAAAAAAAAAGTGAACTAAAAAAGTTAATAGAGATTATTTAACCCCTTCCCTAATAAAAGTTTGAATCACCCCCCTTTTCCAATAAAAAAAAAATAAACTATGCAAATAAAAATAAACATATGTGGTATCGCCGCATGCGTAAATGTTCGATCTATAAAAATATATAGTTAATTAAACTGCATAATCAATGGCGTTCGCACAAAAAAATGCCAAAGTCCAAAATAGTGTATTTTTGGTCACTTTTTGTAACATAACATTTTTTATAAAAAGCGATCAAAAAGTCAGATCAAAACAAAAATGGTACCGAGTGAGTCAGAAGATGACAATTTTAAACGTATACATTTTCCTGCATGTAGTTATGTTTTTTTTCCAAAGCAATAAAAAATCAAACCTATATAAGTAGGGTATTATTTTAATCGTATGGACCTACAGAATAAACATAAGGTGTCATTTTTACAGAAAAATGTACTACGTAGAAGCGGAAGCCCCCAAAATTACAAAATGGCATTTTTTTCTTCAATTTTGTCGCACAATGATTTCTTTTTCCGTTTCACCTTAGATTTTTGGGTAAAATGACTGACGTCATTACAAAGTAGAATTGGTGGCGCAAAAAATAAGCAATCATATGGATTTGAAGGTGAAAAATTGAAAGGGTTATGATTTTTAAAAGGTAAGGAGGAAAAGACGAAAGTGCAAAAACGGACAAACGCTATGTCCTTAAGGGGTTAAAATTGCTATTTTTTTGTGCCATGATCTGTAGTTTTTATTATTACGATTTTTTTTTTTTGATGGGACTATTTGATCACTTTTTATTCATGTTTTTTATTTAATATATCATGTGACCAAAAATCAGCATTTCTGGTATTTTGTATTTCTTTTACATTTATGCCGTTCACTGTGCGGGATCATGAACATTATATTTTATTAGTTCGGACAGTTCCAAATGCAGTGATACCAAATATGGCTATTTTATTCTTTTGTAAAATAGGAAAAGGGAGATTAAAATTTTTATTAGAGGAGGAGCTTTTATATAATGGGACTATTATATGTAATAATTGGATAGCATGTACTTTACAATGCTGTGCTATTGCATAGCATTGTACAGGCAGATTGGCGCTCTACTGATACGTCATAGGGCAGTCGATCTCCGGCATCATTTTAACCCATCAGACACCCATGATCATGCTGAGCACCATGAAAAATGGCACCTGACTTTTTTTTCTTTAAAACACTGTGATTGTCATTAATCACAGCAGAGGGATGATAGTAGCCTTCACTCATGCCTATGGTGCATTTAAGGAGTACTATAGTGAAATACAACTTATCGCCTATCGAAAGGATAGGGGAAGTTATAGATCGTGGGGGGGTCCGACAGCTGTGATCCCTTACCCCCACATAGTCGCCCACTACCCCACGCCCCCCCAGCCCGGTTCTCTGCTAGGCAGACTGTATGGCCGGCTTTACTTTGTGGAATCTCCGGACAGATTAAGTCTGAATCAGTCGGCACTAGGACAACATGGGCATTGCTGTCCCCATAGACAGCCATGTAGATCGGAAATCCACCAGAACATTGAACAAGTTCAATATTCTGGCAGAACTTTTACAAGCAGATATTCTGGGCGAAAAGTCCGCCTTGAAAACTCTGCAGTGTGCACTCTCACACTTTCAGAAGGCCTTTACCTGCCACATTAACAGTTTTTTTTTGTTTGTTTTTTAGATAAAACTGCACATACAAAAAACTAATGTGATTTACATATCAAAAACCACTCAGGTTTTACCCACGAGAACTAGCTCTTAGAGCCCATTTTCCAAGTGGAATTCTGCTCAGAAATTACACCGCAGCAGCCTCCTATTGTTTTCAGTAGGATACTGCTGCACCATTCACACTATTGAATTTCCATGGCAAACGTTCCACCATGGAAATTCCGGATCCCAACATGCTTATTCTTTTGGTAGAATCTGAAAAGCATTGCCATCTATTGAAACGGCCTAGCGCGGATTGTTTTGCTGGCTTCCACTACAGATGGAATTTCTCTAGACGAAGAGATTTAAAAGTCCATGTATGATCAGCATCTGAAATCCATGCTGGTTTTGACATGGATTTTGATGTGGATTTAGATGTACCTGTGTGTGACGGTTTTACTCACATTCTCATGTGATTTTCACCCCAACATTTATTTTTAACAGCATACAAAATTACTGTTGTCTCGGATTTTTCCCAGGTTGCAATGCGGCCCGAGAACCTGACTCACTAGTCAGCTGATGACAGGGAGTCTGTATGCTTCAATGGGTGGAGCGATCGCTCGGTGGGAGAGAGATCAATCTGCAACTAATGTAACAGCTGTAGGCACCCTGATTGAAAACCACAGGTCTTTTGAATGGATGCAGCTCATTTATGTTTCAATGGGTGGGGTGGCTGATGTGTGGGAGGGAGGAAATTGGAATTATGGGATTTGTAGGCAAAGAAGAAAACTCAAAAAGGAAATGCCAGTTCACAAAAAGCTAGCCATAGTGTTATGGTAATCTCACAACATAGCCATTTAGCCTAAAGACAAGCAAATATTCTTCCTAAGCATGTCCATTACTGTCTGCCAGGTACGTTCTAAAATCACCTTATAGTGGATAACCCCTTTCATTTTGCAGTAGAATACTCTCTTCTGTAGCCACTTTAGCTTGTGGCTCTTTGTGGAAAAAACAAAGAGGCCTCTTGATATATTCCCCACCAATTTCTAAGGGTGAGAGTAAGGTCCTTACTAGAGAAATCCTGCTGCTGGTCAGATATAAGGACAAGAGGCAGGTCCTTATGCTGACAGTAAAGCTAGGTTTCCGCACAGTTTTTTTATGGCATTTTTGGAGAACTATGAGAAGAGAAAAAATATAGCTAGCGGAGAATAGACATATGTGGCTGGTCTGTCTGCCGCAGACCGAGTGGGTAGCCGCTGATAGCAGAGAGGAAAAATGAATGATACAGCCTTGTGGGGAATCTTGGCATCTGACATCAGCCAGGTGATAAGGCTAGTGGAAATAGAAAAGCTGGTAAAGGTAGATGGAACCATGCGGCTGGATTGAAGATCAGTGTCGATCTTTGCGGTGATGTAAAGTCCCAAATAGATGCGGTAATGATGCGGTATTTAGTTCTAGACGTGTTTCAGGGTACTAAATGGAATGACCCTTTCCTCAGTAGACATATCATACAATAGAAGCAACAGTTCCTTTTATACTTCTTGGCCATCTTGATTAGGCCAGGTGAAAATAGCTTGTCACGTAGCAAAAACTTAAATGAATTTTTAAAATAAATTCTCACAATCTTTCCATATATATCTATATATTCAATGGATTATCAAAAAACCATTAGATAAAATAATAATAAGAAAAAATAAAAAAAATAGAAAAAATAAATAATAATAATATGAAGAAAGATAGAAAGTGAAACTAAAGAGTGAAAATAAAATAAAAATAATAATGAAAGTAAATAAAAAATAATAATAAATAAAATCAAATAAAAGTAAAAATAATACATAAAAACTAGATACATTAGTTGACAACATAGAAAATATTGAGGAAAAGGATATAGGGTGCAAACTAATTATCTAGTTTTTATGTATTATATTTACTTTTATTTAATTTTATTATTTATTATTATTTTTTGTTTACTTTCATTATTTTTATTATTATTATTTTTTCACTATTTAGTTTCACTTTCTATCTTTCTTCTTTTTATTATTATTTTATCTTTTTCCTTTTTGGCTGGTTTGAGAGTTTTATAATTATATCTATGTTCTTCTGAAATGTCTACAAATGTTTTTTTGATAATCTATTGAATATATAGATATATTTGGAAATATTTAGAGTATTTATTTTAAAAACCCATTTCAGTTTTTGCTACGTGACCAGCTATTTTCTGGCCTAATCAAGATGGCCAAGTATAAAAGGAACTGTTGCTTCTATTGTATGATATGTCTACTGAGGAAAGGGTCATTCCATTTAGTACCCTGAAACACGTCTAGAACTAAATACCGCATCATTACCGCAACTATTTGGGACTTTACATCACCGCAAAGACCAACACTGATCTTCAATCCAGCCACATGGTTCCATCTACCTTTACCGGCTATTCTATTTCCACTAGCCTTATCACCTGGCTGATGTCAGACACTGAGATTCCCCACAAGGCTGTATCATCCATTTTTCCTCTCTGCTATCAGCAGCTTCCCACTCGGTCTGCGACAGACAGACCAGCCACATATGTCTATTCTCCGCTAGCTGTGTTTTCCATCTCTGTGAACGGCGGCTTTCCATCCGGTCTGTGGTAGGCAGACCAGCCGCAGGAGCGCACACCAGCGCCCAGTACAGAATACGGAGTCTCGGACATTTATGGATCTTGGACGACTCTGACACTTCGAATACCATCAGCTGGTAAATATATATTTCTGATACGGCTACCCACATATGGAACATTAAATATATATGCATTACAATTGCGGACTGTGATAACTTTCGGACTAATAGATGCCGGATTAACGATTTTCTTGATATCCTTATAGAGCGGTATAATTTTTTATAATATTTTAAATACTATTTGCATCCCCACAAGGGCTTTTTATATATATTTTTACATATTGTATTTTGTTTTAATAAATGTATTCTTTGCTATCATCATCAATTTGAAGCACAGTTCTCTATTTTTATCAATTTATCATGTATCAGTTTATCTGGTATTAGTCTTGAGATGATGGTATTACCGTATTTATCGTATAACACGCACCCCCATTTTAACAGGGAAATGTAAGTAAAAAAAAAAAAATTTGTAAAATAAATGACTTGGACTAAATGCCACATCATCCCCCCCCCCCCCAACTTCATTTTCTTCTGCACCTCAGTTTGGTCCCGTCCCCTCCAGTGCCACATGATTCCTTCCCTTTTATCAGTCCCTGTGCCACATTTACCCCTCTCATCGCCACCCCCCCCATGTCTCATCATTTCCCCCTGTCATAGACCACCACTAGCCATACAGACATTAAGCCTTTAGTGCCTCCCCCACCATAATTTCCCCATCTCATCATCCCCCACCCTCTCATCATGCCCCCATCATTCCCCTCATTATTTCCCCCTGTCTCATCATGTCCCCCATCATGTTCCTCCAATGCTATTCTTCCCCTCCGTCATCATTCCCCCTTTTCCCTGCTTTTCATAGTTTTTTTTATTTTCCTTACCTGGCTGCGCTTCAGCAGGCCAGGTCAGGCAATGGGTCTTGTGGGCTGTGGTCAGTGAAGCAGATGAGTGACGTCCTGTCCCGGCTTCTCTGTGCAGCATCAAGGACGTCACTTTTAATTACCTGTAACCGCCGCTAGTCAGAGTACGGAGTGCGGCGACTACAGGAAATGAAAAGTGACAGAGAAGCCGGGACAGGACATCATTCATCTGATTCACTGACCACAGCCCGAAAGACCCCCCCGCCTGACCTGGCCTGCCAAAGAGCAGCCAAGTAAGGAAAATAAAAAAAAAACTATAAAAAGCAGGGAAAAGGGGAAATGATGAGTGAGGTAAGAAAAATGTAAAGTAAAACAGTCACTTGTTTTCTCCCGCACTATCCACAGATACTGGTGGATAGTGCAGGAGATGCTGATTAAAATGAGCTCTACCATGTCCGGATCTGCACTGCCTTTCTCCTGCAATTGTAGTTTTATTATGTGTTGAAATCTTCCTGTAACTGGCATGGGCGGGGCTTCGGCGCTTAACTGGCACTGACGTCAGCGCCGCTTATGAATATTCATCCCCCCTCCCCCCAGTTAGGAGCAGCAAAGAAAGGGAGAACTGGAGGGAGGGGGGGGTTGAATATTCATAAGCGGCGCTGACGTCAGTGCCAGTTAAGCGCCGAAGCCCCGTCCGTGCCAGTTACAGGAAGATTTCAACACATAATAAAATAACAATTGCGCGAGAACGGCGGCGCAGGTCCGGACAAGGTAGGGCTCATTTTAATCAGCGTCTCCCGCAGTATCCATCAGCACCTGTGGATAGTGCGGGAGAAAACAAATGACAGTTTTACTTTAAAGCAGAGCGGGGAGGAGACGCCGGTGGTCACTGATTTAAAGTGGCCACGGCCGTGCTGCTAATACTTAACAAGCAACCGCTGCTGCGTCTGCTTTAAATCAGTGACCAGAAGATTTATCGGCGTATAACACGCAGGCAGGCTTTTTGCCTTAAATTTAAGTTTTCAAAGTGCGTGTTATACGCCGATAAATACGGTATATATTTTTTTCTTCCCATAAATTTTATTGTACTTCTTTTGGTGTAAGTACTTTACCAAATATACACCTTGACTAATTTTTTGTGAGCTGCACATTCCTTTTTTCTCTTTTGGAGAACTGCCACTGCAGTTTTTAAGCCAAAGTCAGAAATGGATGCAGCAGGAAGGATTATTTCCCATTCCTTTTGAATAAACTTCTGGCTTTGGCTTAAAAAACAGCATGTAACGCTCACATTTCAGTAGACAGGAACACTGGTGGACCTGTGTAGCTGATGACACGGACTGTACCAGGGAGCGGAGTGTAAGGTGCCGCTGGTTATCACCAGAGCCCGCTGCAAAGCGGGATGGACTTGCTGCAGCAGGCGGCACCCAGGTCGCTAACCCTGGCACGTATAGCAGAAGGTGAGGGCAGGCGGCACAGTAGCATAGTCAGTTGGGATCGACCAATTATCGGTTTGGCCAATATCGGCCGATATTCACGATTTTCTAAGTTATCGGCAATTACCTTGCCGATAATGCCGACGCTTTAAAACGATGAACTGCAGCGCCTTTTGCGGGGCCAGAGACCGCCGCCCGCTTCTCTCCCCCTGCCTGTCCAAGTAGTACTCCAAGGACAGAGGGACAGATAGAAAGGGGGTCTCACTCCTGAGACCCCCTGCGACCTTTACTGCTCTGCTCACACTGTCCAGTCCTGACTCTGTTCTCATTATGCGTTTTGCATAATGAGAACAGAGCCTTTCTGACAGTGTGTTCCAAAACAGGGAGACTCCAATTATTACCCCGGTACCCACCGCCACAGGGGTGCCAAGAAGAGTTGGTACCAACAGGCCCGGAGCATCAAAAATGGCGCGCCTAGGTGGTAACAGGCTGGCATTATTTAGGCTGGGGAGGGCCAGTAACAATGGTCCTCGTCCACCCTGGTAACGTCAAGCTGTTGCTGCTTGGTTCGTATCTAGCTGATACTGAAAATAGGGAGAACCTTATGCGTGCTTTTTTTTTATTATTATTTTTTTTTAATAAAAAAAAACGTGTGGTTCCCCCATTTTTCCATCAGCCAGATAGCAACCAAGCAGCAACAGCCTAACGTTACCAGGGTGGACGAGGACCATTGTTACTGGCGTCTAAAGGGTTAATACTGGACATCAGCAGAAGTTAACGGAGATTACTGGAGATCCCCTGCACGGAATGGGACAAGGTAAGTACCGTTGTAATCAGTATCACCTGCACTACCTGTCAGTACCGATAGGTTAGTGCAGGTGACCCTGGTGACAGATTTCCTTTAATAAATGGTGCTGCCCCACGAGCCACACTTTTTTTTTAACCCCTTAAGGACTCAGGGTTTTTCCATTTTTGCACTTTCGTTTTTTCCTCCTTACCTTTTAAAAATCGTAACCCTTTCAATTTTCCACCTAAAAATCCATATTATGGCTTATTTTTTTGCGTCACCAATTCTACTTTGCAGTGACATTAGTCATTTTACCCAAAAATGCACGGCGAAACGGAAAAAAAAATCATTGTGCGACAAAATCGAAGAAAAAAACGCCATTTTGTAACTTTTGGGGGCTTCCGTTTCTACGCAGTGCATACTTTGGTAAAAATTACACCTTATCATTATTCTGTAGGTCCATACGGTTAAAATGATACCCAACTTATATAGGTTTTATTTTGTCGCACTTCTGGAAAAAATCATAACTACATGCAGGAAAATGTATACGTTTAAAAATGTCATCTTCTGACCCCTTTAACTTTTTTCTTTTTCAACGTACAGGGCGGTATGAGGACTCATTTTTGGCACCGTGATCGGAAGTTTTTATTGGTATGATTTTTGTTTTGATCGGACTTTTTGATCACTTTTTATTCATTTTTTAATGGTATAAAAAGTGACCAAAATACGCTTTTTTGGACTTTGGAATTTTTTTGCGCGTACGCCATTGACCGTGCGGTTTAATTAATGATATATTTTTATAGTTCGGACATTTACGCACGCGGCGATACCACATGTTTATTTATATATTTTTTTTACACTGTTATTTTTTTTATGGGAAAAGGGGGGTGATTCAAACTTTTATTAGGGAAGGGGTTAAATGACCTTTATTAACACTTTTTTAAAAAAAATTTTTTGCAGTGTTATAGGTCCCAGCGGCGGTCCCGAACAGCCCGACTGAGCAGCCGGGTCACTTTCACTTTAGAAGCGGCGGTCAGCTTTGACCGCCGCTTCTAAAGGGTTAATACCGCACATCGCCGCGATCGGCGATGTGTGGTATTAGCCGCGGGTCCCGGCCGTTGATGAGCGCCGGGACCTTAGCGATATGATGCGGGATCGCGGCGCAATCCCGCTTCATATCGCGGGAGCCGGCGCAGGACGTAAATATACGTAAAGGGGTTAATGCTGCTTCAGTTATTTAAACTGTGGAGCTCCTGGTACTATGCCAGTTATGCAATTCTTATAATGGGGAAGATTTATCAAAACCTGTGCAAAGGAAAAGTTGACCAGTTGCCCATAGCAACCAATCAGATCGCTTCTTTCATTTTGCAGAGGCCTTGTTGAAAATGAAAGAAGGGATCTGATTGGTTGCTATGGGCAACTGCACCACTCTTCCTCTACACAGGTTTTGGTAAATCTCCCCCATTGTCTAAGAGAGTTCAACAAATTGCAGAAGAAAGCCAGCTCAGCTATTTTTGGTTTAATGCCAACCACCGACAGCTGCATGCTGGCCAAAGCAAGCTGGGAAAGAACCTATCAATTTTATTTATTTTTCTGAAGGAAATCTGATCAGTATCACCCACACTAACCTGTTGGTACAGGCTTGTAGTATGGGTGAAACGTAATAAAATCACACATACTGTTTCTTATCCCGTGCCTCCGTTCTTCAGTAATCCCCAGTGGCTGCGGCTATTGTACATCTAGAGGAGAGTGAAACTCCATTCTGAAGCAGAGGAGGCGCTACAATAAGGATGTCGGCCAGCTGTCACCATTAATTCCCCCCCCCCCCCCCAGTCAGAGCAAGGAACAGTACTGTATATGTATGATTTTTATCAGTTCCATTCACACTACAAGCCTAAAATAAAATTATACATATATTGGGTGACACTGATTAAGATCATACATACCGTTCTTAGCTCCGTACGGAATGGAGCAAAAGTGTACGGTGACATCTGGCCAGGATCCGTATTGTACTGCCTCCTCTCCACATGCACAATAGCCACAGCCACGTTGCAAAGTGGAGCTCCATTCTGCAGCACAGGGGGCGAGACATTACAGTGTAGATGCCGAACATCAATGTGCACCAGGGGCACAGAGCTGAGAAAGGTAAGTATGATTTTAAATCATTGTCAGCCACACTACTAGCCTAAAATAAATTTTATATACAGTGATCCCTAAACATACGATGGTAATCCGTTCCAAATGGACCATCGTATGCTGAAACCATCGTATGTTGAAGGATCCGTGCAATGTAAAGTATAGAACAGTGGTCTACAACCTGCGGACCTCCAGATGTTGGAAAACTACAACACCCAGCATGCCCGGACAGCCAACGGCTGTCCGGGCATGCTGGGTGTTGTAGTTTTGCAACATCTGGAGGTCCGCAGGTTGTAGACCACTGTTAGAGAAAGTTGTACTCACCTGTCACCGCTGCCCGGGATGTCGCCGTCCATCGCTGTTCTCGTGTCCCCGACGCTCCGGCAAGGCCTCTGCTTCCCCGGCAACCGCGCTCTCCGTCGCCGCCATCCCGTCGCTCCTATTGGATGCCGGGACGGCGTGCGCAGCGACGTGATGACGACGATGGAGAGCGCCGACGATGCAGAGGATCCCAAAGAGGACGTGCCGGAGCCCCGAGGACAGGTAAGTCCATGACCATCACCGGAGCTCACGGGGCACCGTAAACGGCTATCCGGCGGCAGCTGAAGCAGTCAGCGCTGCCGAATAGCCGCTTACGTGATGGCCCCGACATAAAAAAGCATCATATGTTGATGCTGCCTTCAACATGCGATGGCCTGTGAGAGGCCGTCGCATGTTGAAATTATTGTATGTCGGGGCCATCGTAGGTCGGGGATCACTATATATATATAAATATATATATATATATATATATATATAATCGTATTTTCTCTATCTACCTACACACACTTTATATATATTGTGCACAAAGGTTTCTATACCCTGGCAGAAATTGTGACACTTTGGCATCATTTAGAAAATAAGACTGACCATGCACTTAAACATACAGGGCCATTTATTATTAAGTAGTTATTTCCTATTCAAAATTAAAAACAGTAATTACCCAAATGGCCCTGATCAAAAGTTTAAACATGTTATTATGCCTATTTGCCTGACGAAGGGGATCCCATGCCCCGAAACGCGTTGCACCCTGGCTAAATAAATACTTTATTGATCACCACCATATGACTGACTTTGTGGATCGCACCTTGGAACCGGGTTTTTCTTCTACTCATACATCCTGCTACTGATCGGCCTGCTTTTTGCTGGATCCGATACCGGGAGGCTGCACCACTATCCTTTACGCGCTTGTGTAGTTGTGTCATTTACACAACCGTGCCAGGTGAGAGGACCACTGAAACAATTGTGTATCCTACATCCACCTACATCTACACTGCTTAGAACATACTGCCCTATGAGGAGCTCTGCTTTTGTTTTATAGATATATGAAGTCTCACATTGATTTCAATGGGACTTTGCTGTACTGTTCACATAGCAGAATTTCCGCTCTGGCTACATCTGGCACAGAAATTCAAATTCCGATTTCCGCAGAAAGCATAGACATGTCTATTCTTTCTGCAGACTCTGCACGGAAATGCATTACCATCTATGAGCGGTCTTAGCTGGCTGCAGAATGTCTGCACAAATATTTTCTTTTATGTGGACATTCCTTCTAGAGATGAGCGAACTTACAGTAAATTCGATTCATCACAAACTTCTCTGCTCGGCAGTTGACGACTTATCCTGCATAAATGAGTTCAGCTTTCAGGTGCTCTTGAGGGCTGGAAAAGGTGGATACAGTCCTAGGAGACTCTTTCCTAGGACTGTATCCACCTTTTCCAGCCCACCGGAGCACCTGAAAGATGAACTAATTTAGGCAGGATAACTCATCAACTGCCGAGCCGAGAAGTTTGTGACGAATTAAATTTACTGTAAGTTCGCTCATCTCTAATTCCTTCCTTCATCTGAACAAGTGTATGACGCATATGAGGGCTTGTTTTTTGTATGACCAATTGTTCCTTGTAATAACACTTTTGTTTACCATGAAATCTATGGCGTAACCTAAAAATTCTTTATGGTGGGAAATTTATAATTTTTTTTTCTTACACAGTACAACTTATGGTAAAACTGACATGTTCTATTTATTCTTTGGGTCAATATGACAAAAACGATACAAATCGTCACATGCTTTTCTGTTATTGTACTGCTTTTAATAAAACTCACCAAAATTTTTATGTTTAACCCCTCCTCCATCAAAAATACTGTACGTCAGTTTTGTCCAAACAGGGTGCCTCCAGCTGTTGCAAGACTCCCAACATGCCTGGGCAGACAATGGCTGTGCGGTAATACTGGGAGTTATTATTTTGGAACAGCTGGGGGCTTTGTTTGGAAAAACTGACGTACAAGATGCAAGATGTTTTAAATTTTTATTTGGAGGGGGGGGGGGGGGGTCGGCGACAGTGTAAGCGTGTAGTGTATATGTAGCGCTTTACTCTTTATTTAGGGTTAGTGTAGTGTCTTTAGGGTATATTCACACGGGCGGGCGGGGGTTTACAGTGCTGTGAACCCCCATCCACTGACAGTGCATGCTGGGAGTTGTAGTTATGCAACAGCTAGAGGCACACTGTTTGGGATTGGGAAACACTGCGTTAGGTAACAGACTACTACAGTGTTTCCGCACCACTCTGTTTCCTAACAGTGTTTCCCAACCCGTGTGCCTCCAGCTGTTGCAAAACTACAACTCCCAGCATGCATGGTCTGTCAGTGCATGCTGGGAGTTATAGTTTTGCAACAGCAGGAGACACACGGGTTGGGAAACACTGAGTTAGGAAAAAGACAATGTTTCCCAACCAATGTTCCTCCAGTTGTTGCAATACCACAACTCCCAGCATGTCCAGACAGCCAAAGGGCATGTTGGGAGTTGTAGTTATGCAACAACTGGAGAAAATTGGAGATCACGGTGTAATGGTCTCCAAACTGTAGCCCTCCAGATGTTGCAAAACTACAACTCCCAGCATGCCCAGACAGCCAAAGGCTGTCTGGGCATGCTGGGAGTTGTAGTTTTGAAACTCCTAGAAGGGGCAGTGAAGACCACTTTACAGCGATCTTCACTGCTGAATCTGACAACACTGCTGCATCCATTTGCCTGCCGCCGGTCCCTGGTTCCCGCGCGATTCGCAGGTAACTGCCGCCGGTCCACGCTGGATCCATGGCCCCCCCCGCACCATCCCCCTCACCCCCATGTTGGCGATCGCCGCAAATCGCCCATCAATTCAGATTGACCCGGAAACGCCAATTGGGCCCCCAGTGACCTGGAAAAAAAAATAAAATAAAAGGGTGATAGGTGCCATCCAAGATGGCACCTATCACCCTTTAGCAGGAGTGAGGTGGCACCTGACGATCATCCTAATTCGTCCATCGTTATTGGCCAATGCATCAGTACTCCTGCTGTGTTGGTGTCCCTAACAGCACCCGCTCCGCCCCTATTCCGGCGGGCAAGAGCAGGTGCCTGTACCTTGAGCGGGGGCCCAGGGTCGGAGTCAGCGGCAACCTGGATATCCTTCAGCTGCAGCAAATAAGGCTGGCCTCCTGCTGTTGCTTAGCAACAACTCTCAGCATGCACGGACAGCCAAAAGGGCATGCTGGGACGTGTAGTTATGCAACAGCTGGAGGCATACTACTAAAACTCCCAGCATGGCCTTTGGCTGCCCGTGCATGCTGGGGGTTGTAGTTATGCAATAGCTGGAGACACACTGGTTGCAAAACAATGAAAGTTTGTTACTTAACAATGTTTCGCCACCAGTATGCCTCCAGCTGTCGCAAAACTACAGCTCCCAGCATGTACTTGTATAACTACAAGTCCCAGCATGCCTTCGGCTGTAAGTACATGCTGGAAGTTAGAGCTGGGCAGTATACCAGTTCACACCAAATATCGAAATTTTTGGGCTGCACGATATGAATTTATCCCCATACCGCAATACCGGTTTGGCCCCTCGGGAATGAATGAATCAGCCCAGCGCTGCGCTGTCCTCACATCGGGAAACTTATATGTGACCCACCAGCGCTGTTCTGCTCTCCCCCCCCCCCCACCAAATCATGTTACCCCGCCAGCGCTGTTCTGCTCCCCCCCCCCAATTAATTATCAGCCCAGCGGGGTACTACTCACATATGTCAAGCACTGCCCTCCTCTTTGTTGGGGGCCGCTGGAACTCACTGTACGCCAGTGGTCTCCAACCTGCGGACCTCCAGCTGTTGCAAAACTACAACTCCCAGCATGCCCAGACAGCCGTTGGCTGTCCAGGCATGCTGGGAGTTGTAGTTTTGCAACAGCTGGAGGTCCACAGGTCTGAGACCACTGCTGTACGCTATATCCCTATGCCCGGGCTGCAAAAGATAAAGAAAATAAACTTTAACTTACCTACGTCGGCCTTATGATGGGGACTGGAACGACGGACAGCAGTCAGCCTATCACCGGCCGCAGCGATGTCCCGCCACGGCCAGTGATAGGCTGAGCTTTTGCAACCCGGATATAGGGATACAGCGTACAGCAGTGATCTCAGACCTGCGGACCTCCAGCTGTTGCAAAACTACAACTCCCAGCATGCCCGGACAGCTGTTGGTTGTCCGAGCATGCTGGGAGTTGTAGCTTTGCAACATCTGGAGGTCCACAGGTTGAAGACCACTGGCGTTCAGTGAGTTCCAGCACCAGCGGCCTCCAACAAAGAGGAGGAGGGCAGTGCTTGACATGTGAGTAGTACCCCGCTGGGCTGATAATTGGGGGGGGGGGGGGGGGAGCAGAACAGCGCTTAAGTAACAAACAACCAGTGTGCCTCCAGCTGTTGCATTACTACAACCCCCAGCATGCATGGGCAGCCAAAGGGCATGCTGGGACTTTTAGTAGTATGCCTCAAGCTGTTGCATAACTACAAGTCCCAGCATGCCCTTTGACTGTCCGTGCACGCTGAGAGTTGTACCTTTTGTAACAGCTGAACGCACACTGGTTTCGTAACAGTTTGCTACCTGGCAACCATTGTGCCTCCAGCTGTTGCAAACTGCAACCCTCAGCATGCATGGACAGCCAAAGGGCATGCTGGAAGTTGTTTTGCAACAGCTGGAGATTTGCACTCCACCGTGTTTCTTGCTGCAAGTTTGAGATGCAGCAAACTTTCTGCTGCAGCTCAAACTCCCAGCAGGAAACTCGCTGTAAACCCCGAAGTGTGAATGTACCCTAAAAACACTACACTAAATTAATAAAATAAAATGAATAACTTATGGTACAGCACTGTTTCCAAAACGGAGCCTCAAGCTGTTGTAAAACAACAACTCCCAGTATCGCCGGACACCCATTGACTGTCCAGGCATGCTGGGAGTTTTGCAACAGCTGAAGGCACCCTGTTTGTGAAACACTGCAATAAGGTAATTTTGGTATCGGAAGCAAGTGTAATTCGTGCATCCGGGTCAGTCCCTATGCAAATCCCCAATTAAAGCCTCAAATGTGCATGGCGCTCTCACTTTGGAGCCCTGTCTTATTTCAAGGCAACAGTTTAGTGCCACATATGAGATATTTCTGTATTCGAGAAAAAGCCCCCAAAATTTGTAATGCAATTTCTCCCCTTTTACGCCTTATGAAAAGGTAAAGTTTGAGTCTACACCAGCATGATATTGTAAAAACAATAAAAACATATTTACACTAACATGCTGGTGTTGCCCCATGCGTTAAGAGATAGAAGTAAAAAAAAAAATAAAATAAAATAAAAAGACCCCCAAATTTTGTCACACAATTTCTCCAGAGTACAAAAATACCAATTATGTGGGTGTAAAATGCTCCGCAGGTGCACAACCGGGCTCAGAAGTGAGAGTGCACTATGTACATTTGAGGCCTAAATTGGTGATTTTACAGCAGTTCTGACAAACGCATAAAAAATAAACACCCACACGTGACCCCATTTTGGAAACTACACCCCTCGTGGAACGTAACAAGGGGTATAGTGAGTCTTAACACCCCACAGGTGTTTGACGAATTTTCGTTAAAGTTGGGTGGGTGTTACCCTAAATTTTTCATTTTCACAAGGGAAATAAATAGGAAAAAAAATCCCCCCAAAATGTGTAACCCCATTTCTTCTAAGAACATACCCCATATGTGGATGTAAAGTGCTCTGCGGGCGAACTACAATTCTCAGAAGAGGACGAGCGCCATTGGGCTTTTGGAGATAAAGTTTGTCCCGAATTGAAGGCCACGTGTGTTTACAAAGCCCCCATGGACCCCCCCCCCCCCCGCACGTGACCCCATTTTGGAAACTACACCCTTGACGTAATGCAATAAGGGGTACAGTGAGCATTCACACCCCACAGGTGTCTGAGATTTTTGGAACAGTACAGCGGTCCATGAAAATGGGAAATTTAATTTTTCATTTGCATAGCCCACTGCTCCAAAGTTCTGTCAAATGCCAGTGGGATGTAAATGCTCACTACACCCCTTATTAAATTCTGAGGGGTGTAGTTTCCAAAATTGGGTCACATGTGGGGGGGGGGGCCTTGTAAACACACATGGCCCCGACTTCCATTCCAAACAAATTCTCTCTCCAAAAGCTCAATGGCGCTCCTTTTCTTCTGAGCATTGTAGTTCGCCCGCAGAGCACTTTACATCCACATATGGGATATTTCCATACTCCGGAGAAAATGCCCCTCCAAAATTTGTAACCCCATTTCTTCCATTACCCCTCGCAACAATTTAAAATTTGGGGGAAAAGCAGCATTTTAGTAAAAAATATCCATTTACACATCCGACTAATGAAAAGTCGTCAAACACCTGTGGGGTGTTAAGGCTCACTGTACCCCTTGTCACGTGTCTTGAGGGGTGTAATTTCCAAAATAGTATGCAGTATGGGTTTTGTTTTTGCTGTTCTGGTACCATAGGGGCTTCCTAAATGAGACATGCCCCTCAAAAACCATTTCAGCAAAATTTGCTTTCCAAAAGCCAAATGTGACTTATGAGCATTGTAGTGCACCCACAGAGCACTTTACGTCCACACATGGGGTACTTCCATACTCGGGAGAAAATGCCCACCAAAATTTGTAGCACCATTTCTTCTATCACCCCTTGTAAAAATGTAAAATTTGGGGAAAAACCAGCATGCCCCTCCAAAACCATTTCAGCAAAATTCACTCTCCAAAATACCATTGTCGCTCCTTCCCTTTTGAACCCTCTACTGCGCCCACAGAGCACTTTACATGCACATGAGGTATTTTCTTTACTTGAGAGAAAATTGGTTACAATTTTTTTTCTTTTACCCCTTGTAAAAATTCAAAAATACAAGAACATGCAAATGTAAAAAGGGGTGTAGTTTAAAAAAAAAAATAGTATGCAATGTGTTTTTTTTGCTGTTCTGAAAAAAGGAAAAAAGAGGCGCGCTCCTAGCGTGATACCGTTGAAGTAAAGCGGGTACGTGCGAGTTAATGCACCTTACCGTGGTAGGTTGTGCTGCGGGCACAACACCTTTGTAAGCCTTCAGATCGCAAGAAGCCGTTGGTATCCCGGGTCCGAGATCCTAGCGTACGGCGGCGTTAGGTAGGTGGCTGCCTCTGCATCCCTAACCGTGACTGGCAAGTCCGGTTCGAATGTGTAGGAATAGGGAGAATAATTGGGATGAGATCCGGCGCCTCCTCCGATATCGTAAGTTGATGATTCGGAAATGAAGATATAACAAAACTGCCAGTTGGAAGCTTCAGATGTGGGCAAAAAAGATGCAAATGCTGTCAGTCGATGTATATCATCTACCTCATCGACTGCACGTGTGGGTTACAGTATGTGGGTCGAACAATACAACCGTTGCACGGCAACAGAAGAGCGGGTGAGATATCAAGATGGCGGTCAGAAGTGCAGTGTCCTCCATGTCCCCACAAATTCCATACATGGGATCTTCCTCAGGGCGCAGTCTTTTTTGCTGTTATGGCACCATAGGGGCTTCCTAAATGAGAAATGCCCCCCAAAAATAATTTCAGCAAAACATGCTTTCCAAAAGCCAAATGGGACTCCTCTTCTGAGCATTTTACGTCCTAACATGGGGTATTTCCATACTCAGAAGAGATGGGGTTACAAATTTTGGGGGTCATTTTCTCCCATTACCCTTTGTAAAAATGGTAAATGGGGGGGACTGCATTTTAGTGAAAAAAAACTATTTTCTTCATTTACACATCCGACTTTAACGAAAAGTCGTCAAACACCTGTGGGGTGTTAAGGCTCACTGGACCCCTTGTTAAGTGTCTTGAGGGGTGTAGTTTCCAAAATGGTATGCCATGTGGGTTTTTTTCTGCTGTTCTGGCACCTTCCTAAATGTGAAATGCCCCCCAAAAACCATTTCAGAAAAACCTCACTCTCCAAAATCCCATTGTCTCTCCCTCCCTTCTGAGCCCTCCACTGCGCCTGCCGAACACTTAACATGCACATGAGGTATTTCCTTACGGTTCCTTGGGTTACAAATTTTGAGGATTGCTCAGGGTGTACATGGTCAGGATTAGGTACTGAGTGATCTATTAAATAAAATGTGTTTGATCTGATAGGGACTCAACCCATTTTCACCTTAAATCGTACCCAAGGTGTTAAAGGCCCAGGGACATCTTGTGAATATTGATAGCAAGATGAATGAAGCATGTAATCATAAAATACTGGCAGACAACTTACATTCTTTTGAATAAACACTGCACATGGGAATTTCCAACACCAAGATGACCCTAAACAAGGGTAAGTTGACCCTCCAGTGGTTACAGCAAAAAATGGTGAAGGTTCTGAAGTGGACAGAGTCTCATAACTTAAAAAGAAACTGACAGTCTGTTAACACACACTAAACCCAATATACTGGGTTATAGTGCGGGTGAACAGCTCTAGAAAGAGGGGTTACTTACATGAATAGGAGTAGTACTTATCAGTTGGCCAGTGTCTCTCACTGATGTAGGATGGAGGAGACAGGTGTACCAGGGCCATTGCCACACCACCAGTCCCAATGAGACCCTTTCCCACTGGGTCTGGTCATTAGGAGAGGGGGTGTAGAGCCGAGGTACTTGCGTACCTCGTGGGAGTGGTGAACCTGAGGTGCCAAAACTCACTGGGAGGAGGGGACCCACTGAGTTGAAGCAATGCATCTAGCCTTTTGGCTAGGATCAGAAAAACTATAATAGACCCGGTAAGTAACTCACTACATCATCCACTTTATGTGTCTCTTTTCACTATGCCCTGTTTGTTGTATGTATGTACACTAGCATAATCATGGTGCGGTAACCCTTCTAGGTATCCCTACTAGCCATCTAGGGGAGGGGTGTGTGTGGCCTTCTGGTTCCTCACCTCCCTGCAACCCCAGGTGTCTCGGTTTTGGCCTAGAAGCCATCGGTATAAGACTGACTCCTTGGCTGACACCTTGGTTAATGCCTAGGTTGATGTCAGGAGCACTAGCAGTCCCCCTTAGTAGCTTACGGGACATCGAACCCGGACCCTTGGAGGTGCCTTATGGCCTGGAGGGAAAGGGTAAGTTTATTTGGGGCCTCTCCTTTAAAAAATGATGGTGACATGCCAGACAGTGAATAGACATGGTAGTAATCTTGCTTGCCCAGCTCCACTGCCGTCATTGCACACAGCAATAGGAAATTCAAGTGACATAGCTCTTCAAGTACTACACCTATTAATGTAAGTAACCTTTTTAGATCTGTTCATCTGCACTATAACCTAGAATATTGGGTTTATGGCAGCTAAACAGCCTGTCAGCCTGTCTTTAATATCATAGAGCCTCTATTGGAAGTTCTTAAATACATGGATCATGCAAACCAACCAAAAAAATGCACGACCTGTAGGAATTTTACCATGGTGAGTGGGCAGCTATACCACCTGCAAGAATTCAGGTCCTCGGACAACTATTACAAAAGACTGCATGCTATCATTGATGCTAAAGGGGGCAATACACTGTATTAGGAATTGACAGTATGCCCACTTTTGAACAGGGTTATTTTTTTTGGTTAGAAATCAGTTGCATAGAGATATATACACACATATATTATATATATATACACACACACATTATATATACATACACACACACACACATATATATAATAAACTTTTAAGAGGTATGGGTACTGACACCTGTCCCACATGGAGACAAACACTTAACTAGAGCAGGGCACTTACTCCTCTTATTTAATAAAAAGTTTCTGATATTTGTTTTTGTGCCCTCAAAATTGTAAAGTGCTGCAGAGTGTTGGCACTATAAATATTGACATATATATTACACAGCCAACATAAAACATTACATAGGGGATGTTTGAAAGCTTGTGTGTCAGATGGCACACGCTCCATTTGTAAGGAAGTGCCGAGATGTCCAAGTGCTGTACTCTGGCGGTATCTATGGCGCTTCCAAAGAGCATGCATGGTAGAAAGCACGCACAATTATTTCTGAGAGACAGGATGCTGTTCTGGAGATCATGGGAGATTCCACCCACCATCATACACTTATCCGCTATACTGGACAACCCCTTTAAGCGTGTTAGACACTTTTCTGACCAATGTAAGAGATTTTTTCCACCAGCCTAAAATGGTCTGTAAATCTCAGATGTTTAATGTATGGTAAAGCTTCCATTTTAGGGCCATGTTTGTCTTTAAGGTACATGTAAAGCTTGAATTTATACAATAAATTTCCTAAGAACTATAGTAATGGGAAATAAAGCAAAACAGTACTTGTTTTTGTAAATCACTTTATTTATATACATTTAAAAATATGTATGGAAAATTCAAAGCCAGTAAAACGCAAATCACTGGTGCAATCCCAAAACCAAATGAATGTTGTTATAAAGTTGTACAACCCTACTGGCAAAAGGCAGCTAATAAAAATCTTTCACGGTTGGTATTTCTCAACAAGTTTTGCCAAACCACTGAATGTATATATATATATATATATATTATAGTAGATGGAGGAGTTTAGGGCAACAAACTCACCACCCATCCCAACAAAAAAGGGAGAAGAAACTGAGTGTAATATCGATGGATAAGATTTAGTCTTAAACATTTTCTCAGCAGATATTCTTATAAGTAAACCACAAGATCCAAACACCTGATTCATGTAGAGGTGGATACAGGAAGAAAACTTGAAACACTAAATTCAATACCAAATTTAGTTGAGAGTTCTAGTTTTCCCAATTGTAGCATGATGTGGTTTGGTATAATGCACAGAAGTGAACAAGCTGGCAAGCACAAATAAGGTAAAACAAATTTTACAAAGAAAAACAACAGGTTTTGCAGCACATGTAGCTTTACAGGAAGTGGGAATATTTGCCTTCTAAACATTTTCAGATCTGTATGAGAACTATAATTACTCTAACCATTGGTTTTCCAAAGGGCAAACAGATTTATAAAAGGAAAAATTTATAATATATCTATCTCAAGCAGGGGTGTGAGACAGCACCGGGCATGCTTGACAAAGGCTACTATTGCCGAAACATTGTATTCACTTTGGGGAAGAATAAAAGAATCCAGTATTTCAAGATCCTTGACCTGACTGGTGCTGTGATTTCTGGACACACACACATACATTATATATATAAGCTGAATGTCTCAAATTCTTGGCAGTTTGTTCTGATTTGACTAAAAATGTTAGCCATAAGTTTCATGTAATACTATAAGTATGGACAATTTTTCGATAACCCAGTCAGCAACAGTAATTCTTGTGTTCAGCTTTTACTTTTGTAAAAGCAAAACAAACCCATATCCTGTAAATGAGCACAGTAGAAAGATGACCAAACATTGAAGAAGCTGTGGCAGTATTAAGACAGACATCAAACACATGCTTTGACATCAAATACATCACACAACAACTAGTGTATATATAACAAATGTGAGCAATTTTTTTAGGGCCTCAAATTTGAAGTTTTATTGTAGTAAATATAAAAAGATCTCCATAAAAAGTGTAATATGAAGCATTAAAAGGTGGAAGAGGGATAACAGTCTTTCCACATAGTAAATCAGTGAAGTGTAAAGTAGATTACTACTTCTTCCTGGCTTGATTTTTTATTTATTTTTTATATTTGGTTTAAAGGGGGTATTCCGGGCAGACACATTTTATCCCCTATCCAAAGAATAGGGGATAAGATGTCTGATTCCGGGGGACCCGCCGCTGGGATCCCCTGCAATCTCCCTGCAGCACCCACATTCTAGTCAGGAGCTGCGTCTCCAGTTTCACGCCCCCTCCATTCAGGTCTATGGGAGGGGGTGTGATGGCCATCCCGCCCCCTCCCATAGACATGAATGGAGGGGGCGTAGTGTGAAGTCCTGTCCCCAGTCCCGGAAACCCGGAGGTTTCTGAAACTGGAGACGCATCTCCCGCATAGAATGCGGGTGCAGCAGGGAGATTACGGGGGGGGGGGGGGGGGGGGGGTTCCCTATTCTTTGGATAGGGGATAAAATGCATTTGCCCGGAATACCCCTTTAAATGGGAGCTTGCATATACTCCTATATAAAATGTTACACACACCTCAAGGAATTTACTGCTGACTGGAATAGTGCTGCATGTGTTTTTTTTTTAATGACCAATAATTTAATCCAGAGCAAGACATTTCTATTCGGGACTATATGCTTGTAGTACATAAATATGAGGGAATAAAAAAACAAAAAACAAAAACACTTTTAATTGCCAGAAAAGGTAAAGTATATTAAAATCTTACACATGGAAGGTTCTGACACCTGGTGTAGTAGATGTTTATAAACCACTGTATTCAATCATAGGTGTTTCTGATTGTTTGGCTTAACAGTTTATCTTTTGCAGACTAGCTAGCAACCACTATGCTTAACGAAGAGGAAAACAGCTAGACAAAAACAAACAGAACAGATAAAAAACATACTGCAGTGAGACTAAAGCAAAACAATCTCTGGACTAACATACACATATTAATGACACTTAAAAAAAATAAAAAAATTTTATTACAAAAATAAGTTACACTCGCCTCCAGCTTACAGTATAAAACAATTTTATTTGCAGGAATGCAAAAAAAATGATTGTTTGTCATGAGCATTTTGAACAGATGACAGATCTATTTATGCTGCTTAAAAATGTAATTTGCTGGGGAAATAAGAAACTACTATTGGGTAACAGGACTGATCAACTATTGTGGTGTCTAATGAATACGTATTTAAACTGCAGTATCCCTTTGAAGTGAAGTGTTTTATACAGCGGAAACTGTGCTCCATTAAAAAAGATGCATTCACAATGTTTCCCCTTATCAAGGTGCTTAAGAAAAAAGTAGTTAAAAAAAAAAAAAATACACAAATACCTGTTCTGCACAGCATTTCTATGGCCCATTTTCAGAGAAATAGATGGCATGTCCACAAATAGCCAGCAAAGAGGTGAGGGAGTGCATGAAGAGAAACTTCATTTTGCTGACCAGACTTTGCAACAGCCAATATGCTTTCTCTTATTTAGGAAAACGATATTATATAGAATCCAAAAAAAATGTCAGGATTAACTGCATGTTCAGCTTAAGCCTGACTGACCAAAAGGGACACTGCAGTGTTTAGAACATGTTGCCGATGTACTTTTTGTCTGGAACATTTGATGTCTTAGAAAAAGTAACATCTCGCTAAACTATTTTACATCCAAATAACTACAATATATCTGAAAGAGCAAAGGCTGCTTTTTCAGCCACAAAATACGACAAAAGCTAGGCTTATTGTGGGGCTCATGATGAAGTCTCAAAAGCCTTTTACACTAAAGGCAGTAGAGCGTTACATTTGGTACATTTCGAAGGGACTTCCTCATGGCACAACAAACAAGTCTGGCTTTTATCAACAAAGATTTTCTATATACAGTACACACAGGGTATAGTTCAATCCTCTGCTACTGAGGTAGTTAACCAACCCTTTAAAAAAGGTTCTGAAAAGAACCACTATCTGGAATGCCTGACTAACCGGCTCTGATGATTACACCCGAAACTTCTTCAATATCAACACAATTCATGTGGCACATTCATTATTAACCTTTGGGTGAAGAAACATATATAAAAATGCTAAAGAAATGAAGGGGTACCAATGGTGATATGCATACATAAGTAGTTAACCTTGCTTCCCACACCATTTTAAGCGAAAATTTTTATTGAGAAACAAAAACAGACATCCAATACCTTCAAAACCAAAATGTAAAATTACTATGCCATCTTTAAACCAAGAAGTTCCATTAAACCTCAGCTTTAAATACCTGCATATCTGCAGTACATCAGCCCTAAAACTGCAGGGTCTGGGTCACAATGTAACGTTCACATTGGACAGTAGTCCTACAGCTACAACCATTGAAGCTTAAGGAAAGCAGGATTCCTGCAGGCTTAGAAACACAATCAAATGTTGATTAAGATGCTTAGATTGAAATAGTCAAAGCAAGCAGAATGGACAACTTGCTTAAAAATGGCAAAGTATACACCATTGGGACCCTGCATTAAGAAAACTGAAAATCTACCATATGCAGATTTTTATTCTTGCTTATATAATAAAATTTTACCAATATACCATGCCATAGGCCATATAGCAACTCTGTTGAACACGAAGATTTAGGGTAACAAATTTAATAACTTGCACTGCAAAAAAAGTTAAAGGAATATCAAAGTCCACATATTAGTTCAAAAAGTCCAATATCAGAATCCATGATTTTTGCTTGAAGATCTTCTGCGACAAGTGTTCCTATACATCTCAGACATTTTAAAGGTTTCTTCATTTCCTTACCAGTACTCCGCTGCAAGCTTCTGGTGTAATCCCACATAGCAAGTCAGTCTTCATTGTAACAGGTCAGGACCGGCCTCGACCCCTTTTCCCTGCTATCCAGGTAACAAAAAGGCATCAGTTAGAGACAGAATAAATGTATTTAAAAAAATAAAATAAAAATATATTAAAAATTTTACATCAACAAAAACATATACCCATGCATGGAATAACAGAATATTGAAATTAAAGCATGCATTTAAAAATATGATTGCCACTAACTTTCTAATTTGGATTATTTTTTTGGAATATTTTTTTAAATAATTTTGCAGTTAAAAAAATGTTACATTAGCTTACAAACTGATTTTATTTTTTTTAAAGTATAAAAAGTAAAAACTACAACTACACTTCAAACTGCAAGTCTAGCATACATCCACTGCATAGTTAATAGTTTAAGAATCAAAAGAATTATGTAACAACTGAAAATATAACAAACTAAATGCACTTGTAATCGCATGCCTACAACAGAGGTTCACCTATAATGAGAGAAGGGAGGGGGGCACTAGGAGTGCATATGCTGCACACTTTTCTTTACCTAGATATTAAGCATTTACATATTTTTATTCACATACTACTGGATTTCTGCTTCTACAATAAATATTTATCAACAGTGGACAACATAACTACATTCTACCCCACAAGCAAACTATAGTCATTTGAAAGACACAGCAAATCGGCAGACAAACAGTCCATGGGCTGATCGCACAGAGCTTAAAATCTTTGTTAGCAGCACATGCCCCGTGTAAGCAGGAGAAGTCCTACACTATCATTTTTGGACTGTCTTAATGGTCTAGTCAACGGGAGCCAATCAGCTTCTACACAGTCAAATGACACCCGCAATTGTCTGTAAGGGCTTATTTTGTCTGGAAGTTTTGTTTGGGAAAAATACCACTGCAGTTCTTGAGCCAAATGCCAAGTGTATTCAAATGGAATAGGAAATATGAAAGGATGGATTTATACTTCTTCCTGCATCCACATCTGACTTTTTTTTTTTCAAATGCAGTTTTTAATCCAAAGAAAACTAACACCAGGAAAAAAAAAAAAAAAAAAACCTGCGTGGAAACAGCCTTAGCAGTCAGTAAGATTTTGTTTAAGTCACTAACTACAGGTGGCCATATTCCTCTAAAATAAATCTCTAGAGTGTACCCGTCGTTAAGCAAAACTTTTGACATGTCCTAGTGTCCTGTCAATATTTTTGTTAAGCAGGGGTCTGACCAGGAGAATGCTCATGTGACACTGAGCAAGGAGAGAACGCTCTGAGCGAGACCTTCTACACGGCAGAGTTCTAAACACTCCAACCCTTGCCGATCAAAACTTTAGAATATGTGAAAAGTTTTGTATAATGACAGTGGCCATATAAGCTCATATTTATGATACGAGTTGCATTCTCTGTCAGATAAGAGACAGGATAAAGATATAAACACTAGCAAAGGTATGTTTGATAAGTTGTGGCAAACTGATCAAGTTATGGTTTTCTTACACTCAAACATCAAGGAGACCGGATCAAGGAACTTAAAGGGGTACTCCGCCCCTAGCATCTTATCCCCTATCCAAAGGATAGGGGATAATTTGTCAGATCGCGGGGGTCCCACCGCTGGGAACCCCCGGAATCTCCGCTGCAGCACCCCGCTATCAATACTGCACAGAGCAAACTCGCTCTGTGCGTAATGACCGGCGATACAGGGGCCGGAGCATCGTGACATCACGGCTCCACCCCTAGTGACATCACGGCCCGCCCCTACAATACAAGTCTATGGGAGGGAGCGTGGCAGCCATCACCCCCCCTCCCATAGACTGTTATTGAGGGGTGCGGAGCCGTGACGTCACGATTCTCCGGCCTCTGTATCGCAGGTCATTACGCACAGAGCGAGTTTGCTCTGTGCAGTAATGATAGCGGGGTACTGCAGTGGAGATCCTGGGGATCCCCACGATCTTACATCTTAAGTGTATCCCTTTAAGTGTCACAGCATTGCCTGCGCCCCCCTCTGTCCTGGTTAATATACAAAGTGCCTAGCCCAGTTTGCAAATCCTAAAACAATACTGAGCCACTTAAAAGTGGTACTCTGGAAAAAAATGTTTTTAATCAACTGCCAGAAAGTTACAGATTTGTAAATTACTTCTATTAAAAAAATCTTAATCCTTCCAGTACCTTTCAGCTGCTGTATGATCCACAGAAAGTTATTTTCTTTTTGAATTTCCTTTCTGCCTGACCACAGTGCTCTCTGCTGACATCTCTGTCCATTTTAGGAACTGTCCAGAGTAGGAGCAAATCCCCATAAAAAAAAAAAAAAAAAACATAACTATCCTGCTCTGGACAGTTCCTAAAATGGACAAAAGGTGTCAGCAGAGAGCACTGTCAGGCAGAAAAGGAAATTCAAAAAGAAAAATAACTTCCTATGGATCATAACAGCAACTGATCAGTACCGGAAGGATTAAGATTTTCTCAAACTTTCTGGCACCAGTTGATTTAAAAAAAAAAGTTTTCCAGTGGAGTACCCCCTTTTAAGCTCAGCCCATCCTCCAAGAAGAGAGGCAGTGTTTCTCAAACAGGGTGCCTCCAGCTGTTGCATGGCTACAACAGCTGGGGGCACCTGGTTGGTAAACACTTATAAAGTAAATCCACTGGCACTAGTATACAATACATGTTTGATAAAGTAGTCCAAGCTATCTGCAGCTCACATTATAAATATCAGCTACAGTGTCACTTTAAACACTAATTAAATTTTCAGCTATTTCTACACAAACTTAAACTGAATTGTGTGCATGTGTTTTTCATGGGGAAATGAGTAGTGTGTGTTCTTTAGGGAAAACAAAAGGATTAAGCATTAACCTCTTAAA